>NC_081571.1:77020358-77072577 GCF_022355385.1 Mustela nigripes | reverse complement strand
TTCTTTTTTTTTTTTTTTTTTTAAGATTTTATTTATTTATTTGACAGAGAGAGATCACAAGTAGATGGAGAGGCAGTCAGAGAGAGAGAAGCAGGCGCCCTGCTGAGCAGAGAGCCCGATGCGGGACTCGATCCCAGGACCCTGAGATCATGACCTGAGCCGAAGGCAGCGGCTTAACCCACTGAGCCACCCAGGTGCCCCCATCATCATCTTTCATCTACATTTAATCCTCTATGTTGAAGGACTTAATGTAAATTGTCCAAAATATGCTGTAATCAATAAATTGAATTAATAAACAGGAATGTTACCTTATTCAAAAATGTTAAAACATCTCAGATAAAGCAAAGTGAACTCAGCCTGTGTATCCCTGAAAACTGTTTTGATTTCATGATGTGTGCTCTTCCTCTTATAGCACTGCATAGTCTTACTAATGTTATCAAAATTGAATTTTCACTCTAAAGATAAAGCTGTTCTTGGGATAGAATAGTTGGGAGTATGCCCAAACCTATTCACACTGTGGGTGATATATTCCTGTAAAATCAGAAGAGTGGGGAAGAAAAATAATCTGTGGAGTAACCTCCATCTATCAATGAACATTACATTTAAAAAAAAATAAGGAAAGTTACTTGACCAAAATAAAATTTAGTTAACTTAGACACATCATTCCATCACATACAAAAAGAAAGCATTTGTGTAACTAGAATGCCTTGGTGGTATAGATTGTTAATATCATCTTTGCCCTTCAGTTTATGATTGAGTGTATTTCAAGTTCAATATAAAATCCAAATCATCATAAACCAGTTTATGGGATATATTGTTTGAGGTAATCAGCGTAAAACCAAATTTTATAACAGGAAAGAATTTGGGAGTGACTGTGTTCTTTTGTCTTTTCCTATTCTGTTTTTCCTAAATGCAAATACCATGAGATTTCTGATTCATTTTTAATGCATAAGTTGAATTTGGACTTCATTACAGATTTATTATTATTATTTGCCATTTTAACTAAAGAAACTGAGGAAGAAGCATCAAAATATAATTAAGATACTCTATCTTATAATTAAGATGTAACCATACACCCAGAGTACAAGAGATCTGTGCATTTCTCCAACTTTGAAAGGAGTTACATGCTGATTTTGGATCAAACAAACAGCAGTAAGTTCCTGATACTTCTGCTTGCCCTTATGATGCCCAGGACTAAGCTAAATTGCAAAACATTAAGATCTTTGAAGTAGTGGTTACAAACATACTGCTTATAAATTGCACAGCATAGAAAAAATAAGGCAGAATGTGTTTTTATTGTGGGTTTTTAAAAAAGTTTTGGCCATTTAAAATAACAGATATTGGAAATTACTCTAAAAAGACCACTAGAATGTAAAAGAAAATAGGCATCTTAGAATTTCTGTAAAATGCCTTAAAGTTCACATGAATATGCCCTGAATTATGTAATATTCCCTGAAATTACACCTGCTAATCCATTCTAGATCTGGTCTTTAAAGTGTTGAAAGCCTCTAAACAGAGAGTAAATGTCTATTATATGTTTCAGTTTATCTTCTGTAAGTATTCATGTAAGCTTCTTTCATAAAAGTATGCTTTAAATATGGTTGTGAGAGATTGCCTCCACACTCATTAAAAGTAGACAATATTGTTTTGTTAGATGTATTCTCACTTCCAAATATGTATAAGGTCTTAGTTTATCATAGAAGTAAAATAAAAGAGATAAATTAAGATAAATTAAGATAAATAAAAAAAGTAAAATAAAAGACATAAATAACTTGTGATTAATCACACATAATTGTGAATGTTTTTGTGTCAAGGGTTGAATTTAATGGAAATAATGTTGATCTCTTTATCTTAAGTTCTCCTAAGTAATAGTGTGCTAAAATGGGCAATTCAGCCTTAACAAAATTTAATAATATTCAGCTTTTACCTTAGTAAAATGCAAATGAAAATTTCAACCCAGTTCATTGATTAACTACAACTAATAGTCCTTACCCACCTCACACTGAAGTTTGTAGAAGCAAATCAATCTAAGGGTTGTGAGAGAGTTCCACAGCAGTAAGGTATTACAAGAAGGTTATATTAATATTATTCACGTTGCCTGTGTGACCACTATAGACCCCCGTTAAGCAGGAATCCTGTTATTGTCAATGACTGACTTCAATAAGCAAATCCATCAAATATATATTAAAAGCTTATTAAACTTGAGACTCAGTATGGCATGCTTTGGATGCTATAAGACTGAATCATGGGTATTGCAGCACTTAAGGGGTGCTTAATTTAGTCAAAGTCACTTTGGCTGCAATGAACAATTCATAGGTCCCTTATTTCTCAAGATTTCATTCCCAAATAATCTATACTTCTTATTGAGAGGTACAGCAACCAAGACATGATTCCTGCAGTGGAAGCCATAGACAATAAACCATGGGCCATATATGGATAATTACGTGATAATCACTATTAAGTATTATCATTATTAATGATCATGTATATGCGCTAGGTAATTCATATGTCCCAGAACTACTAGGAACACTTAAAGGGTAATTTTGACAAATTACTGGAGTCTGAGTGTGAAGTAACCTTAGAGAGAAGATCTTGGGGTTGCAGTCTTAGGAACACTACACTTTCTTTACCTGAAAGACTCCACCAGTTTCTCATAGTAAAAATCTGAGAAAGATTCTTTTCTGACTCTACCGAAGAAAGGGAAGAGTCATCATAATAAGACTTGGCCATAACAAAGACATGTTCTTCAGGATAAAGGATTTCACCGGAACAGACTTCTGAAACTTTCTCCCAGCCAGAGAAAGGGAATTTCTTAACCCCTCCAGCCCTCTCCGGCATTCCTGTACAAAGTAAGAGGGACAATTTTAAGAAATAAAAACCATAGTCAAGGGGTGCCTGGGTGGCTCAGTGGGTTAAAGCCTCTGCCTTCGGCTCAGGTCATGATCCCAGGGTCCTGGGATCGAGCCCCACATCGGGCTCTCTGCTCAGCAGGGAGCCTGCTTCCTCCTCTCTCTGCGCCTGCCTCTCTGCTTACTTGTGATCTGTCTGTCAAATAAATAAAAATAAAATCTTTAAAAAAATAAATAAATAAAATAAAAACCATAGTCAAGAGGCGGTAGGGCTTTACAGAAAGAAATTGAGAGCACTATAAGGAGGGAAAGGTCAAGGAGGGAAAGCTATACCAATGGGCGAGAAGCAGAAACATGAGCAAAAACCAGAGTTTTAAGACACAGGACCACAAAAAACCTGAAACTTAGGCACAAGACTATGGAATGCTTCTTGACTGACATTCTACCACCACACCAGCAAGGCTCCCTATTAATAACGAAAGTCCCAGCTGAAAGAACTGCAAGAAGCACCCTCTGTGTGAAAAGCAGTACATGGGAAAAGAATGAAAACACTGAGGGTCACCAAAACCAGGGCACAAGAGGAACTGGAAGCCCCTGGTACTAAACTACACCAAGCATGGAACACATCCCAGCTCTTAGCGACATTAACATAAATCCTCACACAAAATGTCTGTTTACTTCAATATATATTACCCCAAATAATATGGTTGGCTTTCAAAAAAATTTCATGACATGCCAAATGACCAAACCAATAAATAAATACGTGCCCCTCCATACATGTGTACACGCATACATGCCCATGTGGAAAACACAAGGCAGTCATCAAAATGAGAGTCAGGTATGACTCAGATGATGAAAGTAGCAGCCAGAGAATTTAAAATAACAATAATAAGCATGTCAAAGGCTCTAACGGTAAAAGCAGACAACATGCAAGACCAAACGCATAATGTAAGCTGAGAAATGGAAACTCTAAGAAAGTAGCAAAAGGAAATGCTAAAAATTAAAACAAAACAAAACAAAAACAGTGTAACAGAATTAAGAATGCCTTGAACCAGATCATCAGAACACTCAACAGTGGCTAAGGAAACAGTAAGTAAGCTTGAAAATAAGTCAATGAAAACTTCCCAGGGTAAAATAAATTTATAACGTATGTGTAACTGAAATACCCCAGGGAAGAAAGAGAGGATAAAGTAGAAGAAATAAGTAAAGTCATAATGGCTAAGAACTTGCCAAAATTAGTGATGCAGACCAAATAGCAGATTTAGGAAGTTCAGAGAACACCAAACAGTACAAATATAAAAAATTCTATTCTATACTTATAGGGGCCCCAGGGTGGCTCAGTGGATTAAGCCTCTGCCTTCAGCTCAGGTCATGATCCCCGTGTCCTAGGATCGAGCCCCACATCAGGCTCCCTGCTCGGCGGGAGCCCGCTTCTCCCTCTCCCACTCCCCCTGCTTGTGTTCCTTCTCTTGCTCTGTCTCTCTGTCAAATAAATAAATAAAATCTTAAAAAAAAATTCTCTACTTATATACATATCATAGTGAAGCAGCAGAAAACCAAAGACAAGGAGAGAACGTTAAAGAAAATTAGAGTGAGAGAGAGGAAGAAAGAGGAAAGAAAAAAGAAAAACAAACAAAAAGAACAACCTCCCCTGCAGAGAAAGAAGAATAGCAATTACAGTGGATTTCTCTTAGAAAACAAGTAAACAAGGAGTGGAGTGAAATTTTTAAAGTGTTGAAAGAAAAAAATACCAATCTAGAATCCTACATTCAGAGAAAGTATCCTTGATAAAGGAAAATACAGACTTTCCCAAACAAACAAAAACCGGGGGATTATTGTGAGTAAAAAATGCTGACATTTCTTCAGGTGGGCGAAAATGTTATGGGTCAGAAACTTGGGTCTGCATAAAGAAGAACATAAGAGAAGGAATAAATGAAGACGAGATGAAGTCCCTTATTTTTTTTATATTCTAATTTATTTGCAAGATAATTCCTATGTAATACAAAAATAGTGACAACATATCTTGATGTGTCCTGTTGATGGGCTTAATGTAAAGAATAATGTTGGAGGAGGGAATGGGACTGTGCTGTTACAGCGTACACACACCACAGATGAAGCAGTGTAATGTTATTTCAAAGTGGACTTAGATTATTTAAAAAGCTGTGTTGTATATTCTAGGAACACCACTATGTTTTCAAAGAAGCATAAATCATATGCTAAGAGATTGAGTGAAATCATATAAAATAGTCCATGAAACCAGAAGGCAGGAAGAGGGGGAGAAACAATGAGCAAATGCAATGAATTCAAAACAGTTTTATAAAAATGGTAGTTATTGATCCCTATAATCACTATAAATGTAAAAGTTTTAAGTAAATAAATGAAAAGACAGAAATTGGCAGGGAATATAAAAAGCAAGACCAGTGTTAAAGAGTGGTCACAGTATCTGCTCTTCCCTCTTCTTCACTTCAGCAGTTGGAAGAACATGTGCTCTAACCTTCCTGGTGTTCTTCCCCAAAATCATTCACCTATTTCAAAGTCCTTCCTCTAACGGAATGAGAGGCTGTGAACATTGTATTATCATTTGGCCCGGGCAACATGTCCCCTAACTCACTGAACTGATGCCATCTGTAAATGTGATACATAGCCTCTGTTCTATTCAAATAACTTAATAAAATTGTTGGATTTTGATATGCCCAAAGATTGCTTCTTCTCAACATCTATTCTGAATGTCCATTCTATATTGCAAATCAACCAAAGTGTACTATAATCTAGTTCACTATAGAATTCTATCTTTAATATGGATTATAACTTATAACTTAGTCCATCTTTTTCCTACTTGCCCACAAGAATATCAGAGAACCTTAAATCACATAACTCATTGAAACCTGAGCAGATTGTCCCTACTGGACCTACTCACCTCCTGACATTACCATTGTAGCAGTCAGAAGATGCTCTGAAAGGGGCATAAATTGGTTTCCATTAAGCAGTGCTGCCTCAAGAATATTACTCCCTCTTTCTAAGCCCTCAAAGACAATTACTTTAATCTGTTCTAGACTTTTTGGCTAAATTATTAATGAACACACTCAGCTGTGGTATATGTGATTTTATCTTTTGGTTGTGAATATTATAATATATTATCCATGATCCTTAAGGAAATAAGAACCATAGCTCAATAATGACATCCGTACTTTTCTATAAGCACTGGGGTAGTACTCCCCAGCCATGAAATCATGAAATAAAACTTACTTAGATAAATTAGGAAAACCTGGGCACCTGGGTGTCTTGGTTTGTTAAGCATCTGCCCTCCGCTCAGGTCATGATCTCAGGGTCCTGGATCAGGTCCCACACTGGGCTCCCTGCTCACTGCGGAGCCTGCTTCTCCCTCTGCCTCTGCTCCTCCCCAGTTCATGCTCACGTGCGCGCTCTCTCTCTCTCTCTCTCTCTCAAATAAATAAATAAATAAATAAATTTTTTAAAAAATTAGGAAAACCCTTCCAATCTAATGACTTTTTGTTTCACAAATTCAATCTTATTTATTTGTTCAACTGGTATCTATTTAGTGCATACCAAGTGCCAGATATTGAGCTAGAAGAGAAAGTAAATGATGTGTGAGGGTTTATCTCATTCTCTCTGCCATCTGTTAACAACCCGCAGCCCTACTCATCTCTTATTCCTTTTTAAACAAATAGTTTTTAAATTTTCCCAATCCACACAGAAAAGTTTAGATTAGTGGATGGATGGATGGATGGATAGATAGATCGATATCCATTCTTCAACTCTGGAAGATATATTTAACTAGCAATGACAAAACTTTGCTGATTTATTTGAAAACAGTCTGTTTTGCTATAAAAAATAAGGAAACAAACAGAATAGATGAAATTGATAGAAACATTAAGTCTAAAGAACACATAAGTTATAAGTTTTTGAGATATAAGTGAAGCTCATAGGAACAGTTAAGCATGTATAATAAGTTAGCAGCTTCCTTGACATAATTCATGAAAAAGAATAGGTATTAATAGTGAATAACCTGTAAGATACACCAAAGATAGAATCAATAGAAAATAAGATCTAGTAAATAAGACTTTGACTTAAAGATGGAAAAAAATGGAAAGATATGATGTCACCTCTGGGCAGCCAATTCTGTCCTCTTTAGGTCCAATGTTATTTGGAAACATCACAGATGGTTTATTCAGGCTTTACATATATTTCCCCAAGATGCAAATAAAAGCCATAACTTTTCAGTAGCTAGTTAGAAAGCCACTACTTTAGCCAGGCTGGCCTCTCCTCTCTCCTACAGACCAAGTGTGTGTCATCAGCCCAAGGCATATTCCTTGTATTCCATCTCTTTGAACATCCTTGCTCATATGTCAGCTATACTCTTCCTAACATGACCACCATCTGAGAGATGGTCCATGTATACTGAAAACCTGATCATATAATTCAGGTCCAGTAACGTGGCCTCTCTGCCTACTTGTGCTCTGAGTGTCGTGTCTTATCTGTCTCTTTTACTTCACTCTTGACTCCATTTAAAATTGACTTAATAAGTCATATGATTTAAATATATTAAGCTGGTACATGAGATAATTTGGTTGTTAGAGTAGTTGAGGTATTACCACAACAAACTGATTTCCTACACAATAGGAAAACAGTATGTCATAATAAGTGTCCTCTCAGTAGTAATTTACTCAAATGGCCGAAGTCTAGAAAAGAGGGAGATAATTGCTCAAAATGCCTAGAAAGAGGGTGACTACCTTCAAGTTTAGGTCCATTTTCCCCTCAATGATAGGCCATTCTATTTATCAAAATGGCAAGTCAAATTAATGAGGGATTATTAGAGACTGATTGTGGTAGCTTATTAGAGACTGATTGTGGTAGCGTGTTTTAAGGTTTTAAAGTATCAATAATGAGTTATTATTATTATCCTTAATTGATACTCATTTTTATTCTTTATAAAATAGTGAAACAAATAAAATTTTAACATATTCAACAAAAAATATTCTAAGGGTGGCTCAGTCAGTTAGGTATCTACCTTCAGCCTAAGTTAGGATCCCAGAATTCTGGGATCAAGCCCCACATCAGGTTCCCCATTAAATGGGGAGTGGGGAGTCTGCTTCTCCCTCTCCCTCTGCCCCTCTTCCTTCTCTCACATAAATAAATAAAGTCTTTTTAAAAATTCTAAGTATGAAATACTACTCTAATTCTACATGTGCATCTTTGTCTGCCGTATTCTTGCTTTCCATATTTATTTATTTTACAAAAAAAATCATACATGATGAATTTGTTCCATAGTAGATACTGACATAGATAAAATGATATATTTCTTAATTACTACAATAACAACTCTACCATTCATTACAAATATCCTGAATCAATTTAAATTTTGAAGATCTAATAAAAACATATTTAATTAGCATGTTTTATGATAACAGTAGTATAATTTGAAACAGTGAACTCATAAGCTCTGAAATCTGACATATATTACAGTGAACATTTATTTAGGTGAGAACAATATTGAAACAGTCATATCTGATGAGCTCAGACTCCTGTAGCATTTTCTTAAGAACTTAGTGAAATCATCCAGAGATGGAAAAAAATTATAACATACTGGAAACTCTTAGAAAAGAAAAATAAGGAAGTAATTCTATTTCAAAGCACAAACAACAAAATTATTCATATTAAAGTTAGGATTGCCAAATTCATATAAAATCACTTATGTAACAGTGAATGACAGAGAAATACTGAGCTATGAAGCTCTTAATATTTAATATTATGGAAATTTTTGTTTATTAGAAAGAAAAATACAGGAAATTTTATCCACATTTCTCTGAAGAACTGAGAGTGTTGACCTCATATTTCTTTAACAAGGGAAAATAATATTTACTTAATACATTTTTGTAATTTAAAGTAGAAATTGGGCAAATGTTATATTCTCAATTATCTTAATTATAAAAATAAACAACCAAAATAGTTATTTAGGGCAGAAAGGCAATTGTCTGAGAGACTGGTAGAGTTGAAAGTAGTTTGTAAACTACAAAGGATTTAATTTTTAGAAACAGTAACTTGGGTTAACTTAAATTTTCATCATTGTTAGATTTTCAAATATCTGAAAAAATGGGTATTTATTTATCTACATAATTTACTTTGTAAATAAAGATGTATGCTTCTTAAGGAAGAGATATTTTCTTAACCCACTTAATACAAATAGAAGTTTCAAAGGTATACATACTTCAGAGAAGGAACAGTAAAATTTGACCATTTACACGTATGGCAACTTTTATAAAATGCTGGCTCTAAATTCTTAAGACAGGAGTGGAATTTGGGTCCCTACCTTGATCTCTAGAAAAATATGAATGCTGATGGCAAAGATTAGCAAAGTTGACAATGGTCTCTTTCCTCCCTAATGTTATTCAGAGTTCATTGTTATTTAATGCATTGATTCCACAATTGGGAAAGCACTTCTTTATAGATGGATGTCACCATGACTTTGGGCCCCTAAATTGAGTGTATGGTGGGTTGGGATTAAGCTACTTTTGTGCCCAGCCAGGAAACACTGCATGTGATGCCAATGGTAGAAGAGAGGGTTTTTGAGTGTGCCATTGAGAGTTTGAATGTTTGTTTTATATTTGTGCTTCTGCAGTAGAATAGGCCTTCTCAGTGATAACAGTAGCTACAGTCAGTAGGAGGGACTCTTCATGCCCCATCAGTGAAAATTCAAGCACTATTACTCTGTCGCATGAATATAATTATCTCTCTGTTCTTCTGTCACAATTCGTTTTTTGATAAAATATTGAAAAATTTCAGTGGATTGTGGAAATCAACATTCTTTGTGAGCTAAATGAGTTGAAGAACTATAGAATAAAGCAACTGGAAATAATGTCTCATTAAAAATTAAATTTCAAAATTGAAATTTCATGAAAGAGCAAAAATAGAGTAGCAAAAGATTTCACCATGTTGCCAAACAATTGCTTGATTTAGTATTCGGTGCTGTACATGGACATGCTATATCTTAGTGATTGTGTAAGAAATCCTCCCAGTCAAATATTATCTGCCCACCAATGTTCTCTGGATCCCATTTTTGAAGACATTAATAAGTAAGTTTGGATGCATGAATCCCGAGTGGGGGGCACAGTCTCTGTTTAGCAAACTGCTGATTCCATTAATGTAACCTTGGCTTGTATAAAAAATGGTGCATCTAATGAAGGCTTAAATGCCACGTGAAATGTTATGCTTCTCTAAGAACATCACTGAGGTCTCCTGCTTGGTGCTTTTATCCTTCATTGCACACATATAGCTCTCAATTTCTTCAGGAGATATATGTACCTAATGGAAATCTTTGGATTAAACTGGAGAGCGTGTTTGTCAGCAGCATCTGTCTTAATAGGTAAGTCATTCCACTTGCTCATCCCAGAGCCGCATTCACAGAGCACAGCCTCATAATTATGATAAAGCCTCAGACCTCATCTCCGAGCACATTAGACAATGAAAAGATGGCTCAACCAACAATCTGAATCCAAAGGGTCTGTTTTTCCAACTAGCTGGGAAAAAAGAAACTGGCTCTGTCATCATGCTCATCGGGTACATCAGGGTCGAAGCTCCAGTGTCCTTGCCGCCTTAATAGTCATGCTCTCGTAAGTTTCTCATTGGGAAGGCTGCAGCAGGAATAACTAGCCTCTTGCTGAATGTCCTTTTCAGTTATCTGAGAAAATTTGCTTTTGCTTAGAGATAATCTATAGATAGGTAGATAGATAGATAGATAGATAGATAGATAGAATCTATATATATAATCTAGCAAATTCTCTTCACCCCGTCTCTCTCTCTGTCTCTGTTCTCTGTGTATATATACATATATATATGTATATGTGTGTGTGTATTTATAACATATGTGTATAAAATACAAATGCATCTGATTAAAGCACTGCCTTTTTCCTCACACTACCTGTTTTTAGAGGTCTATAAGCAAGAAAAGTGGTTGTCGTGAACAATGAAAGTAAAAAATACATTAGAGGGGCCCCTGGATGGCTTACTTAGTGGAATGTCTGACTCTTATTTAGCTCAGATCATAAACTCAGGGTGGTGAGATCAAGCCCTGTGTTAGGCTCCATGCTCAGTGGGAAGCCTGCGTGAAATTCTCTCCCTCTCCCTCTGCCTCTCTCTCATTCTCTCTCTCTCAATAAAAAAATAAATCTAAGAAAAAACATTAGATATTTCACATGTGATATCAAATAAAGTTCTACAAATATATGGGGAGCTATTTCCAGAGAAAAATCATAAAACAACTCTCTTTCAAGATCATGTAAGAGTTAAGTCACATAAAAAGACTTGTGCACTAACATTGTAAGCAGCACACAGTTTAGGTGTCTGCCTCAGTCAGGGGCTCTGTGAAGAAATGTTAGTGTGAATACACTTCCAGAAGAGTTTGTTTGTTTATTTATTTATTTAATGAAAGATTCGACCAGGCTGTCATTTCTCAGAAATACATAGCCTTAAAGACTGGGGAAGGGAGAAGGTGGTGAGGTGTTCTATACAGGAAATCAATCAGGTCAGAGTTCTAGAGCAGAAGGAAATGTATGTGGTTAAGAAGGAAAAGATAACATTCTGGGGGAAGATATTTATTGTTTCAGATAAAAAAAAACTTCACTGATTCACCATGCTCCCTTAGTTACAGATAACAGCTAAATTAGTAAAGAATAAAGAACATCTCTACAATGGAAGTACCAAATGTATATGTTGACTTTCTTTTTAGTGTCAAATATTGTGTTCCCGTGTAGCTAAATATAATATAACAAAGGTCGACAACAAGGATCATGTCAAGATTTTTCATTTCAAATGCTGTATCCTGCTTGCCCCATATTCTTTCAAATCTGAGTATCTAGTAAGTACAAAAAATATTACTCCCGTGTTCCAAAGAAATGTGGTTTTTTTTGGTCCATTCTTATTCCCTCACTTACTAAAAACAATTTAAAAGACAGATATAAAATTGTAGGTTGAAATGGATTAAACTGACTTTCAAATTGCCTTTGTCCACTTTCTTTCTCTAGGCAATAGCATGTGTGAACCATGTAAGAGAATCACTGTTCTTTGTTCGTTTCCTTTTCAGCAATCTCCAGTATAGGTCTGCCTTTCTGTAGCCACACAGTGTCCCCATGTATAGTTGTGTCCATCATTGGTTTTGTATTATGTTAGGCTGTCTACAAGCTGAGTTTTGAAAATTATCTTCTTAAAGCAAAATATGGGGGAAGAAAACACTTAGCCAGTTTTAGCTATTTACGGCAACTATCTTTAAAAGGGGCAAGACTGGGGTGCCTGGATGACTCAGTCCTCTGAGTGTGCAATTCTTGGTTTCAGCTCATGTCATGATCTCATGGGTGGTGAGGCCAAGCCCTGTGACCAGCTCCATGCTCAGAGGTGGATTGCTTGGAAGAGTCTCTCTCCCTCTGCCCCTCCCTGCCTCAAACACAATCCACTCAGAGGTGGATTGCTTGGAAGAGTCTCTCTCCCTCTGCCCCTCCCTGCCTCAAACACATAAATAAGTAAATAAATAATTAATTAATAAGTAATAAATAAATAAATGGAAAGCTTAATTTTGGGATTTCCATAAAATAGGAAGGAAGGAAAATAAGAATTTCTCTTTTTTACCAGAATTGCCATGATTAAGAACTTCATAGCTTTACATTGTAAGCTTAGGTTTACACAGAATAATTTTAACACTACTCTACCTTTTAGAGGCATCAACTACTATTGGATAATATGAGCGAATAAAGCAACAAAAATCGAATATTTATCAATAACTTCTGAACAAGTTCTTCAGTTTAACTATTATAATATGTAGCCTGAGAAAAATGAATTATGCTATGATTTAGCACACTTAGAAACTTAAATATAAGAATTTCTTCTCCAATTTTACACATTCTTTGTTTTAAAATCTACATATCTCCTGAATTTAGGATATTTGAACCCTACATCTCTTAATCTTTATTTTTAACTTGCAATTAACAAATACCCACATGTACTCTGTCACTATAATTTATTCTTACTTTATAAACTTTCCTTGTTTAATGTGATTCCAAAAGCCACAAATAATAGTTTTCTATTTTGCCTAACACCCTATAACCATATTGAATCTGTCAAGAATCATCAATAGGAATAAATATCATTTTCGTATATGAATTGTCCACAACATTTTTAAATGTCAAAACATTTTATATGTTTCCTTTTAAATTATATTTTAATTATGTGAGTGCTATGTGACAGACAGAAACATGCCAACCTGCAGACCAGACCGTGGTAAGTTGGTAGATAGAATATGCATAAGCACCAGAAAATGTTTAACTTAAGGCTTACCACTGAGTTTTAAAATACAAAGCAAACACACTCAATGTGTGATGGGCAGCATATTTGCTAAGAAGTCACCATCCATTTGTCCACAACTTTCATTCAATAAAGTTAGCCCAAAAGCATTCCTATATTTAATTGGTTTCCCAAAAGTAGACTCAATTTTATGAGCTTAAGAGCTCTTAATGTTATCTGTTTTTATTCCAATTGATTAAATTATATTAAGACCTGTCCTGTTAACTTCCAAGTCTCCCTTAGCTTGCTTCCTTTCCATCTCTTGTCCATAGGTTAAAACCTTGCTGTAGTCATGCAGGTCTCTTTACTATTTCCTAAATAGATCGCTTCTGTCTCCATTCCTGTACTAAAGTCTATAACTATCTCATGCTATGAATTATTTTCCATCTTCTCTTGGACTATTCATGTCATGTCTCCCCCTGATACATAGCTTTCAGCTCCAAGAATATTTCCACGGGCCGTGGGTGTGTAATTTATGCTTCTCCATGCTTCCCTGTTCCTCCCCCGCCCCACTCTGGTTATTATTCTGTTATCTACAGAGTACATTGAAGAGAATTGATGAGATTTAGGAACCTACGCTCTCCTGTTAGCACATTTATCATGGGATGGTGGGCATGGGCCTTGGTATTTCTCAAATTCTACTGTCTCATCTAGAAAGTAAATATGGTGAAGAGGATCCCCTGGAAGGCTTTGGCCGGGGTCCCTAAATTCCAAAATGCCAAGCTGTCCCCGACTTCTCCAAAGCAGGACCATTATGTTCTGTTTTTTGTTTTTGTTGTTGTCATACCCTCAGTGCCTAGGACACACAATCAACAGTCTCAGTGAAATGAATCCTTGTGGACTAAACTAATCGCAGTAAGAATCTTCCTGCAAATCCAGCGCTGGGCACATTTGTGTGCTGAATTTCCCGTGGTCCTGGAGATGCTGTGGCCCCTTTGGATTCTGAAACCTTCAAGGAAATCAGGAGCCCAAGTTCCATACACAGTGCAAGGGCTCGGTGGTGGAGGCGAGCCTAGAACTCTGTTCCCACCACGCGTGCAACGTCTGCGGCAAGATCCTGATGCGGCAACTTACTCCGTGCGCTCTAAAAACAAAGCAAAAACTTGATCTTTTAAAGAAAATGAAAAACTGAGCATGAAATATGAACAAAACAGTTCCAGCCTATCTTTCCATGCTGCCTAGACCCTCCAGTAAAGAAAATAAATGAATAAATAGAGAAAAAAAATTTTTTTTAAAAATGAATTCCTCTTCAATTCTAGGTTTTATTCTTACAAATTATTTTTTGTAACCACACCAAGGGGTGAGGTAGCAAAAGTCAACATGATTCCAGTAAACATTACTTAATGTCCAAATGAAAACACCAGGCAAAGCTCACAAAATCAAATATGGTCTGTAATTTTCATGCCTCCCACTCTGTCACCCTCTGGCTTATTGAGTTTTTCCCCCCATCTGGGATCCAAAAGAGCCCCGCGGTGTTGGTCAAATGCTATGTGGCTAAGAAGGTCTTCATGGCATGAGTGAGTTGCATTATTTCTAAGTGATCTTCCATCCAGCAGGCCTCACGCTTGCAGGACAGTTGAAGATGGATGGGGATGTCAGGTTACAGTAAGTCACACATTAATCCATGCTCCCGCTGCAATGACAGTTAACTTTCCTTGATGTGCGCTGTGAAGGAGCAGTGATGTAAGTGTGTATGCTGTCCAGCTTCCCTGTTTCATACATTGCTTACTAACTCCTCTTGAAATATGAGAAAAAGCTTACTAAAAATCCATTTCAGAGTCAGACGGGCTGTATTCTACAGGCGGGTACTGTTCTTTCACTCAATGACATTTCCTTTAGATATATTTTAATTCTACTAAATATTCAGATAGACTCATTTGTCATTTATCTAGACTGGGATTTTTTTTTTTTCCTGTGAATTCAATGTGACTCAGTCTATAAGTCACCTAAAAACCTTAAAGGCAAATAGACTTATTTTATGTTATTTCTTATTATATAATCTATATGTTCTGCTCTATTTTTAAATGTGTTTATATGAATTCTAATGTGGAGTTAAATGCCATGGTTTTCAGTGAATCATATACTACAGATCATTTTACTAGACTGATACTGATTTAGTTTAATTTTTCCCTTGTGTTCAAACTCTTACTTTTCTAAGATTGTTTCCATACTTAAATAAATAGATGCATTTATTTAAAAATTGAATGCTAAAGACTATTGCCTAAAGCAGAGAGCAATTTGCAAATTTTACAACCATGATGACATTCATTTCTATTTAACAGTCCAGCTATGGATATTTAACATATTATTAGTAAGGATGGAGCATGTCTATGTTCTAAAACTTGCAAAAATATCGGAAAAAAGTATTCACAGAACAAAGCAATTCATTTTAACCAACAATTAATTTGGAACTAGGCCTGCGCGCTGAAAACAATTGCCTGATTTTTAAAACTATTTCTTAAACTTCTCCAGGCATTAGACCCTTTTGCATTTATGACATAAAAATGCAGCTTTAAATATAGGTTGGTTTAAGCCACAGAAACCAATCATTGTGACCAGAAGGAGGAATCATGTGACTGGCCAGTCCAGGATTATATAATCCCTGCTAGTGTTGGAAGGCCTGGTCAGCTGCAGCTATATAAGCAGATGAGTTGTGCTTGTTATGAGCTGGGGGACTTCATATCTATAGTAGGTGGAGTGGTGGTTCCCTAAAATAGATGCCCACAGCTCAGCATCTGTGAATGTGACCTTCTGTGGACAACGGTATCTTTGCAGATATGTTTAAAGATCACAAGATGAGATCATCCTCTATCATCTGGGTGGAACTTAAATTCAATGTCAAGTGTCCTGATAACAAAAGAAGAAACACAGATAGAGAAAACCATCTGGAAACCAAGCAGAGACTAGAGTGACACCACCGTGAGCTGGGAATTGCCTGGAGTCACCAGAAGCTGGAAGAGGCAAGGAAGGATCCTCCCGTAGAGACTTTAGAGGGAGCACAGCCCTGCTGACACCTTGATTTTGGACTTCTGGCCTCCAGAACTGTGAGAAAGTACATTTCTATTGTTACAGGCCACCAAGTTTTTGGTAATTTGTGATGGCAGCCTTATGTCTAACACAATATCCAATGAAAGATTAAACAGATAGGAACTTTAAAATCATATTGTCTAAGTCTTCCCTGAAACCCCTTTGGGATTCTAAACAAAGCTACATTTAACTTACACACGTTCATTCAGAAATGTAGAATTTATCTCCATTCACGCAACTGGGAGTTGGTGTCCCTAAATAATATTTTATAATTTCCATAACGTACAGCCTGTCTCTCAGTTGTTAAATATTGTTGGGTATTTTTGTTCGTTTCCATGTATAACCAGTGTTGGAAGTTTTAAATGCATTATTTTGGTATCGTTATTTGATTCCACATTAGTTTTTTTTTTCCACATTAGTTTTGATATTATTTGTCCCCCTGTATATCTTGCCTCTGCACACACATTAAGATATAAAGGAGTAAAGAAAAAAATAACAAATATTATGTTATCAGCACCCAGAATCTGCCATTACTTGAACTTGTTTACTTACTACCAAAATCTATTATATATCTATTTCTCCATTTCTCCTGAACATGGACAATCAAGCATCCTATGTTCTGGCAGTATCTTTGGTCCGGTTTTCTTTTTGATTCCATTTTCTGCTTCCCTGCTTTGATCCCTCCACATTAGGAGATAAAATTTGGATTTTCAGTTCTGTGAAACATATACTATGTGGTCTATATTCCCGGTTTGCTAAACACAGGCAGAAATATCCCATTTCATATTTTTGAGATTTCACTTTCAGTTCATACTTATAAGGTAAGTCGCAGTAGCTGTGTGTATTATAATTATTATTACTTGCAACAGTGTTTCTCAAAGGGATCATTACATCCATTTGGGTTAGGGCAAATATTGTGTTGTTCAAGTGTCCCATACATCACAGGTACTAACTATTATTATTCTGACAGCTAACAAAGTTCTCACACATTTGCAAGGGCCTCCAAGAGGAATAGCACTGCTCTAGCTGAAATTCTTGACCTGACTTAAAATATACTTAGATCAACAAATATGGTCTACCGATACTGGTCATTTCTGTTCCTTTGACATTTCATCTTTGCATCTAGATCACTTTTCTTCTTTTTTGCAAACTATGATAATAATTTTCCAAGTGAGAGTATGTAATGGCAAATTCCCCAAGTCGTTTCTTTTCATCAGTGTCTTAATGTCACCCTCCCTCTCTTGCATAAGCACCAGAGTTGACCTTGAAGGTTTATTTTCTGGCAGTCGTTTGAATGCTTTGCTTCGCTATTCATAAATCTTTTATTGACAATGAGAAATCAGATACCAACTGATTCTTGATTCTTAGTAATTCATCTCTCTCTTCCTTCCAATATTTTTTAGATTTTTCCATTATTCTTCCTGGCAGCTATTGTTACGTGTATATGTGTATATGTATTTTGCTTATTTTGTAAAACACTTAGTGGGGGTTTGCAATCTAAAGAATTGTATCTTTTTTTCTTCTTTTTTTATGAATACTTCTTAGGCACTATTCTTCTATAGACTCCTCGAATACCTACTGGACAAAGGCTGAATCTCCTGGCTCTGTCTTTTACAGTTGAACTTCTGCTTTTATAGTTGCCCTATATATTTTGTGTTATAATATTAAAATAATTATTTGTTCAATACAGTATTCAATAATATGTATTTATTGTACCCAGTCTTCTGGAGGAGACATTAAATTTTTATTTTAAAATTACCATTTTCTGGGGCGCCTGGGTGGCTCAGTGGGTTAAGCCGCTGCCTTAGGCTCAGGTCATGATCCCAGGGTCCTGGGATCGAGTCCCACATCGAGCTCTCTGCTCAGCAGGGAGCCTGCTTCCTCCTCTCTCTCTCTCTGCCTGCCTCTCTGCCTACTTGTGATCTCTCTCTGTCAAATAAATAAATAAAATCTTGAAAAAAATAAATTACCATTTTCTTACTAAAATTTCTCTTTATTTTCCTACTTTTTCCAGTTGTATTTGAATCATCTGAATGTCCTTCAGTTGTAACAATTGTAAGCAAATGTCTTATTTGCTTGCTATCTTAATCTTAATCTCATTGTTAATAGAAAAACATTCTTTTAAGCTCTTTTTTATTTTGCTCTATGACTTTTTTTCTCCTTTCTTATTTGTCTCCAGTGGAAGTAATAATCCCCCTGTTGTCTTAGAGATTGACAACAATCTTGTAGTTGCTTTGACCTCAGAATTACTGGACCCACCCGTAGAAAGGACTCTTCCTTGATGCAAATATATATTGTATTACATATTTTATACATCTCAGTGTACTTTCTAGTACTTTTATTTTTCCTTCTCTGACCCATTGGCTACTTAGGAGTGTATTGTTTAATTTCTATATACATGTGGATTTGTCAAATTTCCTCACATTATTGATTTCTAATTGTATTCCATTGTAGTTGGAGATCATATTTCATATGATTTAAATACTTTTAAATTTACTAAGATCAAAATATTATGTCTCAAAGAGAAAATACAAACTTATCTTTGCTACCAGGTTTAGAAGGGTGATTAAACAGAGTCCACCAAAGGGCCATTTTTTTTTCTTATGGAACACCTGATTTGTGTCCATGATACAGTGGACATGTTTTAGAGTCACGATGACATCCAAATGTGTATTTAATTTTACTATTTGTTGTTTTTAGTAACAAACTGATTTCAGTCTACATATGAGAATCATCTTCAGTTAGCCGTGAAATAAGAAAATTTAAAATACTTAGTTTATTAATTAAATTTGAATTATTTTAATCAATTTGAATACCTTGCAGAATATCAAATAATATTTATAACCTAAGTATCACATTTTATAATATTTTATTAGGCTTCGCTATGGCACCTATAAATCAACAGGAATTATTCCCTTCTTTCTTTTTCTGTCCTTCCCAATTTGTTATTATTGCTATTAGAGCTAAAAGTCAGTTTTCTCAAGCGATGTAAAGGCTTGAAATGTGAAGAAGACAATGTTGAAATACTGGAGATATTTTCTAACACTTCATTCCAATAAGCATAAATAAGAAAACATACTGAATGATTTTTGCAAACGCACACATATGAGATCTGAGACTCATAACAGAAGCAGTGAGGATTATTCAAAGACAGAAATAAATGAAGTTTCTCAACTCTATAATTACTAGAAGAAATCACTTGATTAACATTTCCAGATCTTCTACTCATGGTGAAAAGCAATATCTATGTTCACCACTGTACCCAGACCTGCACAGATATACCTGTATTAGGAAATGTATTACTTTATACACTTCCTGGTACATTTTAAAAATTGATGATTGACTATTTATTCCTTTGGAAGTGGAGGTGAAGTTCATGTATTTCTATTTATCCAACTCAGTAGAAAACCTTATTAATGGGGTGCCTGGGTGGCTCAGTGGGTTAAAGCCTCTGCCTTCGGCTCAGGTCATGATCTCAGAGTCCTGGGATCAAGTCCTGCATGGGGATCTCTGCTCAGCAGGGAAACTGCTTCCGCTGCTCTCTGCCTGCCTTTCTGCCTGCTGTCTGTCAAGTAAATAAACAAAATCTTTAAAATTAAAAAAAAAAAGAAAAGCTTATTAGTATATATAAATGTTCATTAATTTTTATGTTAGTGATGATTCTGATAATATAATTAAAATCTTTGTACTCAGCTTGAATGTAAAACTATTTCTATAATTGATAACTTATCATTTTTATTTAATTGCATATGTCTAAATGAAGACTTTGTATGTGGTCAATATTTTTCTCATGTTATGAAAATATTAATAAATAATAGAAATTGTAGTATTTCACAAACATTTGGTTATTTTAGAAAAAAGCATGTTTACTATTGTACCAAGGAATTTACACGATTTGAGCTTTATTTGAAAATATGTAATTATTTCTAATGTTATTTCAGGACATTCAGAAATTTTATGTATAAAAATTCAAAATTATGAACAATGAAAAATTATTACTATAATGGGTTGAAAATTGTCCCCTCAAAATTCATGCCCACCTGGACCATCAGATTGTGTCCTTATGTAGAAAAAGAGTCTTTGCAGATGTAATTAGTTATAGATCTTGAAAGGAAATCATTCTGTTTTTAGAGCGGGTCCTAATTCTAATGACTAGTGTCCTGATAAGAAGGAGTGAGGAACAAAGGGACATGGAAAAGGAGATGTGTAGATGAAGACAGAGATAAGACTGAAGTCATATTCAAACCAAGGCATGCCAAGGATTGACTGTTACCACCAGAAGCTAGGAGAGCGGCATGGTTTCTCCCTCAGAAATACCTGAAAGAACCAGCATTACCATAACAACACCTCGATTTCAGACATTGACCTCATGAACCACTAGAGAATAATTTTATGTGATTCTAAGCCACCCACTTTATGGTAATTTGTTATGGCAGCCATAGAAAATTAATCCAATTGCATGTGCTATGAATTTTATAGCTATCTTAAATTGCCTATTTAACAATTTTATTTTCTTCATTAGTGCAATCCTAGATGACTGCTTCATTGCAATTTTTTTTTTTAAGAATAGAATCTAGGTGGTAGATTCTAGGTAGTATTTTGAGGGTAGTATTTAGTATTCTAGGTAGTAGAATCTAGATAGTATTTTGAATTATAATTGAACTTATTGACAATGTATTCTTTATGTATAAATTTAGCCTATTTTTATTCCTGTACTACTGTTAATTGACATCAGGAGCATTGTCAATTAAGCAAAAATTGAAGGTCAATGTTGTCCTTAAACTATTATAGCTTGAATGATAAATATTTTATTTTTCAACTTTACATAGGCAAAAAGACAGATGCCATCACCTACTAATATAATCACTAATGACAGAAGGCAGTCCTCTCCATTTCAATAGTTCAGTTTACTATATACCTTATAAAACACTTGTTAATTCATTCATATATTTAACAAGCATTTATTAGTGACTCTATGTGCCAGACACTGTGGTGAATGTCCAGGATGCAAGAATGATGAGACACTCATGATACTCACAATCTAGTGAAAAAAAAGACAATGCAAGTGATTTAATAAAGAGGATTAAAACGGTGCCTTAGAAACATGCAAAGAGATGTCTAAGTTGGTTTCAGGAGGTCAAGAAGTCTTCATGGAAGAAATAACGTAATTTGGGACCTGTGATGGTTCATTTTATGTGCTAATTTGACTGGTATATAGGGTGCTCAGATACTTGATTGAACATTATCCTGGATGCATCTTTGAAGGTGTTTCTGCATGAGATCATCAATTGAATCCACAGACTGGTAAAGCAGATTGCCCTCTGTGATGTGGGTGGGCCCCATCCCAACTATTGAAGGCTTGAATGATCCTTCCCTTGAGTAACAGAGGACAGCTTTTGCCTGATTATCTTCAGCCAAAACATTGTTTGTTTGTTTGTTTGTTTGTTTGTTTGTTTTTTCTTGCCTTTGGACTCAAACTGAAATAGTGGCTCTTCTTGGGTCTTGAGCCTGCTGGCATTCAGACATACCACTGGCTTTTCTGGTTCTCAGACCTTTGGATTTGGACGAGAGCTACACTATATTGACTGGTCTCCTGGTCTCCAGCTTGCTGACTGGAAATCCTGGGAATTCTTAGCTTCCATAACCATACTCCTTATAATAACTCTCTTTATTTAAAAAACAAAAACAGAATCTGTTGTTTCTCTGAAGAATTCTAATACAGAACCTGAAGCATTAGTAGATATTGAGCAAGCAGAGGAGAGGGGAATGAGTTCTAGAAAGATCTTTCTGACCAAGGCAAACCATAATTGCATTCAGAAACAAGAGGGAGCATGGTTTTATCAGATCTGAAGCTTGAATAAACAAGAGGACTGAGTGTAAATATTGTGATAAATGCCATGATGAGACGGGAGAGGATCACAGAGATCATGAAGAACTCTACAAGCCACTTTAAGGATCATGACCTTAATTGTAAGGCAAATGAGAATCTGTGGAAATATGTGAATAGAAGCACAACATCCTTGGCTTTGGGCTTTAGCAAATCCCCTGACTGTGATGGAGACAGGAAAGGGCAGGGTTGGAGGAGCAGAGACACAGTTCAGAGACTGTTGCTATAGATTGGCAAAGAGCATGGAGGCAGGTATTAGAGAAATGGCACTCAAAGGAGAAATAAGCAGATGGATGAACAGTTACACAGAGAAAAATAAATTGGATCAGCAATTGATTGAGTGGGAAAGGGTGTGATGACTGGAGAGAAAAGATACAAGCTAAGGCCTAGGTTCTTGGCATGTACAGCGAGAAAGATGGAACATGCAGGAGAAAGACCAGGTTCAGAAGAAAATAGAGCAAGTTCT
Organism: Mustela nigripes; assembly: GCF_022355385.1. NCBI lineage: Eukaryota > Metazoa > Chordata > Mammalia > Carnivora > Mustelidae > Mustela > Mustela nigripes. The sequence continues at coordinate 77,050,001 of NC_081571.1, read as the reverse complement.
TCATGAAGATGCTGACTTCGACATACCTGTCCCTAAATATTAAGGGAAAAATACCCAGTAGAACATTATTTATAATCACTTGAATTCCAGAAAACCTGAAATAAAAACTTAGAGTTTAATGAAACAACACATTTTCCACTCTACTTCGTAGCAAATCATTATAGTCTTTTAATAGTGTTTTTGGAACAAAACATCCTAAGTTGAGTGGCTCAGTTTTACATCTTAATGCAAAATGTGAGATTTTCTGACGAGTGCCCACATGCACTAGGGATGAGAACTGGTTCACATTACCTCGTTACAGGAGTCTGGAAGGTGCAGGTCTTGACATGGAAATTGTGTTGAAACCAAAACCCAGGAATTTTAAGGACGAGAATTACCCTAGCTTATGACTACCAAGCTACTATTCTGGTAGTATCTATTTCAACCATAATTATTTCAAAACATTTTTTAAAGATGTTATTGATTGATTGATTGATGGGGGAGGGGCAGAGGGACAGGGAGAGAGAATTTCATTCATTCATTTATTTATTTATTTATTTATTTATTTATAGGTGGAGGAGATGCGGTGGGCAGAAAGAGAGAGAGATGCAGGAGGGGCAAAGGGAAAAGAAAAGAGAGGTAGGTGCAAGGCTTCATCTCAGGACCCTGGGATCATGACCTGAGCCAAAATCAAGAGTAGCTGGACACTTAACCGACTAAGCCACCCAGGCACCCCCTCAAGCCATTTTTAAAAGGTGAGATTTTATAAGGAGGGTTTGTAAAATTACAAAAGAAGTGGACTCAAGACAAGTCCCTAATAAGACTAGATTCATCAGAGTCTTAGAAAAGGAGGAATAGCAAACAAGACTAAAACGCCTGAGGAGTTTAATGAGAGTGTGACCTCCCAGAGCCCAGAGAAAGAAAATTGGTTTAAAAAAAAAAAAAAAAAAAGCTGGTCTATCAAATGTTGCTGATAATATAAGCAAGATGAGAGCTGAGAAGTACACATTTGACCACAGAGTGGTAGAAGCTAGACAGCATGGACTCAGGAGTCAGAGGTGGTGATAAAAAACAGGCAGTTCCATAAGTGACTCTTAATCTCACAAAACAAACTGAGGGTTGCTGGGGGGAGGGGGTTTGGGAGAAGGGGGTGGTATTATGGACATTGGGGAGGGTATGTGCTTTGGTGAGTGCTGTGAAGTGTGTAAACCTGGTGATTCACAGACCTGTACCCCTGGGGATAAAAATATATGTTTATAAAAAATAAAAAATTATTAAAAAAAAAAAACAACAGGCAGTTGGACAGAGAAGGAACTGGATAGAGAATCCTCTATCTCACTGTTAGAGAATCCTCTTTCTCACCAAGTGAAATGTCCACCTCGTATTGGTATGATGTCATTAGGAATGTCTGTGGGGATATAATGAGGATCTGAGATGCCACCATGTAATGTACTTAAACTCTCCTTTTATCATGAAATAAATAAAATCCAACTATTTTTGACACACACACAGGCATGCATTCAGGCAGTCCAAATTGAGTAGATACTGATGTATTGTGGATGAAGGAATCAATGTCAAAAATAAGAAAATAGGGGCACCTGTGCAGCTCAGTTATTAAGTGTATGCCTTCAGCTCAGGTCATGATCCCAGAGATCATGGGATCTGGGATCAAGCTCCACATCAGGCTCCCTGCTTGGCAGGAAGCCTGCTTCTCCTTCCCCCACTCTTGCTGGTTGTGATCTCTCTCTGTCTCTCTCTGTCAAATAAATAAATAAAATCTTTAAAAAAAAATCTTAAAAAAATAAGAAAAAATGTTCAAAGAATATTCTCTCTATTATACGCTATGCTAAATGTAGTATAATCTTATTTAATCTTTACATACTATCTGGAAGGTTTTTGTGACATTAATTTTAAGGTTTAAAAAAATTAGTTTTAGAGGGGTAGACAAGGTTCAGGTAACCTGTCTCAAAGACCAATACATTGGTCATAAACCATCACAATACTTGTGAGGTGCCTGACATGTTGTCTGGCATATAGTAACTACACACAAAAATTTTTTTTGTCACTCTGGCTTCTATTAACATTCTTTGGATTAAAATTTATCTTTATCCCCAAAGGCTTTTCTTGTATTTTCTAACCCCTTAATATCAGTTTTTTTTTTCTTTTTTAAGAAAAATTGTGTTCTAAGCTGATTTATTTAATCATTTGCACAATTTGTCATATTTAACACTATTTGCTTTTAATTCTAAAATTCCTTTGGATCAAACTCTTTCTTTTTTTTTTTTTTTTAAGAGTTTATATATTTATTTGACAGACAGAGATCACAAGTAGGCAGAGAGGCAGGCAGAGAGAGAGGAGGAAGCTGGCTCCCTGCTGTGCAGAGAGCCCCATGCGGGGTTCGATCCTAGGACCCTGGGATCATGACCTGAGCTGAAGGCGAGGCTTTAACCCACTGAGCCACCCAGGCCCCCCGGATCAAATACTTTCTATCTAAAATAGGTTTCTTAGAATTCTCATTGCCAATGAAAATCTTTCCAGGTAGTTATGTTTTGGTGGGGACAGTTGTCACGGTGGTTAAACAAAGAGGCTCTGGAACTCTGTCTTCAAATCCCATCATGACTTATACTAATAATGTGGTCTTGGACAAATTATGAGCCCTTTTTACTCTGGTTCCTCATTTTAAAAACACCAAAATTAAAATAGCTACCCCATAAGATCACTGTAAAAGTCTGTGATATATAGATAGACAGATATATATATATATAGATATAGATATATATCACATGATATAAGTATATTCAAATGTTATTAATGATTATGATTACCTGGAAATAATTGTTTCACTCTCATTATTGGAGTATATATTTTTTAGCTATAAAAATCTAGGTTAATCATTATTTCCTTTCAACATATTAAAGATATCATTCCACACACCTCTGTTGTCCATGTCAAAGTGCAATGTCTTTGGAGATAATCTTGTCCCCCTTCTATATAGCTATACTTTTTTTTCCTTTGACTGCAGCTTTATACAGTTTTGTTAAAAATGTTTCTAGGTTATTTTTATATTTCTTTATACATCTTGGAGTTCATTAAATTTCTTGAATTTGCAGTCCACTGTTTTTAATCAGTAAGGAAAATGCTCAGTTTTTTTTTTTTCTCCAAATTTTTTTGCTTTTATTCTCCTCCTGTACTTCTAGGACTCAAGTTAAGTATTTGCCAGACATTCTCTCTTTATTGCTCTTGTCTTTTAATATTTTGTAAACTCCATATTTATTTCTTTCTATGATACCTTTTTAGACAATGTCTTTTGACCTGGCTTCTAGTTTACTAATTCTCTATTTAGTGGTGTCTATTTTAATTTTAAAACTAATGATTGAATTTGATTTTAATTTTAAGTATTTCATGTCTTTAAAATTATGTTTTAAATAAAGTGTTTTTAATCACCGGGTAATTTATTTGGCTCTTTTTCCAAACTTTTAGCTACTTTTGTTTGTTTTCCCTTTTTAATAATTTGTTTTACTCTTAAAAATTTTAAAACTTAGATAATTTGTCATTATACAGGATACACATATTTTATAATCTTTGTGTCATATTTCCATATGACACATATTTACATATATGAAGTATTTACAGATCTGATTTTGTTTTACTGGTTCACACTCATGGGAATGTTATTTCTTTGGCTTCTTAGTTGTTTTAAATATATATATATATTTTTTTTCCTTAGATAATTATTTGTGTTAATCTTTACAATTGAGTGGGGTGGGGGGCATCCCAGTCAACCTCAAGATAATATTTCTCTTACTTGCCCTTTCAGCATTTTTAACTTTACATAGTAATACACCTTTGCATTTCTGGATTAATGTTAGGATGCTTTTCAAAGGACTTTCTACCATGAATGGAGAGCAAGCTTTCACCACTATAACACAAGGAACATTGAAAACAGATGGTTCAGTTAATCGAAGTATGGCAAAAGCATCAGGACAAAAGCAGCTACACAGCACCTATCCCTCTAAATTCTTGTGTTGCTTACATTTTCCAGATGATTCCCATTAATATTATCCCCTCTTCATACTCTTAAGATTTATCTTACATGTTATCTAGCATCTTTAGTTGTGTTCTGAAGGATATTTGCACTAAACAACATAACCTAACATATTCATGGGAACAATGGGCTTTTATGGATTTTTTTTTTCAACTAGCTTACAGTTTCCTTTTCTTTCTGCTATAAATATGTTCATTTTTATCAGATATTTGTTTTTTTTTTTAATTTTATTAAACTCTGATCTCCAGGTAACAGAGATAATGGTATGGCTTCTTTAATCTTTGTCACTTGTTTCAGGAGAACAGTTCTTCCAACATAAGAAACTCAAACTTGTGTTTAATTGGAATGTGTACATTTGAATGTGTTTTACTACATTCAAAAGCTTATTATACCAATGTTATTGTCATGGGTCAAATATTTTTGTTTGGATTTTCACTTTTAAAATAATATTGAAATATTGTAGCACATTCTTTTTAATCTCATCAAAACACTTTATATTCATTCTCTGAAAGTAAATTTTAGATGTTGGAAACACTTGAAACAGTTTGAAACTTATTTTGGTGATGACAGAAGTGATCAGATTGCTAAATAACTAAACTTAAATTAAAAAATAATGTGACTGTGGAGTAATAAGGTGAACTTTTTAAGTCATGATTCCTAAATTAACTTAGACTGAAATTCGAAGTCCTATAATCTCACATTAATACCCATTTATCAAAATAAATTTGGGTAGATTTACTTAAACCTCTCTTTATAGTAAAGTTGCATTTTTGTAGATTGATGCATTCAGTAAATGTTTCTCTCTTTTCATTTCCATTTCATTATACCCAATGTCTAGATAAATGAGTAGTCAGAAACATCCGCTTCAAAGTCATGGAAACTTGGAATGGTAACACGTGTTCACAGATCACTTCTGAACGAATGCATATGTCCAAAGCTTTAGTATCTTAACATTTTCTGCCTTCCATATCGCATACATGGAAGACACAATTTTGTCATTTTGAGATTTTTTTCTTATATTGCAGTTCAGGTGATCATATGGCACATTGGTAACGTGAGTTACCTGTCTTACCTGACAGTTTATATTTTTCATTGTTATATTCACATTTTAATGTGTTCACAATATTTAAATTTATAAAGATTATTCAAGAATTTGACATTTAATTTAAACAGGTTAATATACGTTTGCATTTGAGAGTATATAGTGTGTGGGTATAATGTGTCCATGTGTGTAGAGGAAAAATTGTAAATTATTTGGCAGATGGGCTGCTAACTGTATCATCAATTTCATTCTCCATTTTGTGATAGTGAAGGCATCTCTGAGGATACTGTACCATAGACATTCTGGAACTAACTGCAGTATAAGAGTTAATATTAACTCACTGTATAGTTAAATTTATGCAGATTACAATGATAGCTAAAATACCTGTTTATATAGCTACAGAGAGAAAAAATTACATTTTTAATTAAATGGATATATTAACAAATAAAGATTTATTATTATTGATATATACTTTCTACTCTTATTTATTTACATCGAGGTAGAAATAGGAAGGACAGAATTTAGGAGGAGAAAATTAAAAAGCCTAATTGCTGCATGTGTGATAGAGCATTCCATATTTCCTGTGCTGGCTATGCCAAAGGACTTCCAGAAATGGCTTCAAATTCTATGATGTCATGTAAAAATTTTAAAATCTGCTGTTAAATTGTTTGATAATCCTCATTTTTCTCCACTATGCCAAGAGCTGGAGAGAATGTGCTCATTTTTGCACTAAAATTAAGCTTTATTTTAGTCTCATGACTCTTTCTTCCTAACCTAACTCCATTTAAAAAAAAAAAAAAAAAAGCATGCATTAGTGTTTATTTGTCTCTGCAAACACTATGAATGATAGAAGCAACAGCGGAGCCAGGAAGCACTCAGTGAATTGCTGCTGCCTCCCATTACATCTGGTCCGCTGTGATCTCTAATTGCCTGTCACAGCCACTGAGCTGTGGAGCTGGCAGGGCTGCCACCTCCTGTTTGGTCAAGTTGTCATTTCCTATTAATCCGAATCCTGTTGTTTTTCCCATTGCCTCTACTTTCTCACTCTGTACAGAACGAACATCTATTATCTAACTGTGATACGAGTGTATCAAAATTTTAATTTTGGAGAAAACACGGAATCAAGAGACCTTCTTACAAAAAGCCAAGAATCCCTCATGAGGGCTGCGTGGTTTGGTCTCCCCGGTGCTGATTTTAAGGGCTCACGGTTTTTCCCCTTCCACTACACCTCAGCTATTTTTCATAGCACCGGAGATCATCTGGTGAAATTTTGCAAACAGCCAGCAAGAACAAAATAAGAATGTAAAAACGCAGGGCAAGTTCTAAGGCCAGTTTAATAATAAAGTTTTTGTTACTTTCACATTTTCTACAAAATATTATGGAAAACACGACTGTGTATCAGAAAGAGTCAAGGACGTTGTTTTAAGACTGTGGAAGTATAACCCAGCCAGAGATCCATGCCAGAAGTAGTACTTGACCACCCCAGGAACACAGCAAATTTGTCAAAACCAAGTAGCCCCCCAAAAGCAAAGAATCCACTAGCAAACAATCATAAGACTCTCCCTGGTGGAAAACCCCAGGAGGCAGGGCTTCTGTATAATCAGGCAGGAACAGGCTACTGACATTTATTTTACTGCTCACTGGTTGCCTTCAACCTAGAGCACCACAGATTTTCATTTTTTTCTAACTGAGCAGGAAGTGCCTCAGCTTGTCCATTCAGAAAGCCTCGATTCAATAAACACCACAGTCTGAAATGGAAGTAGCCACGAGAATCACGCCAATGTTTCAGGGTCCTCATCCTGAGGCAGGGTTCAACTGCACAGTCTGCACAGCCTGTGCCAGGTAAGATGTCCTTCTGGATTATAAACAGAGAGTCCTGGTGCCAGAAAAGTAACCCCTTTGCCTTGACTTGCTCAGTTAAAAAGCCATCAATAACCTTCCAAATACCCCCATGTATAAGTAACATATTGGGTGGCCAAGCCCGAAAACATTGTTGGAGTTAATATGTGTGATTTTTCTTTTCAATGTTAAAGATGGTGTTTGAGAACAAAACCTGCCACCCTAATTGCAGCAGGTTCCCATGTGGGTAAACTGGGACCAACAGTGTTACCATTTAGTAACCCTTGGTTATCACGTGGTACCATGAGGTAGCTTGTGGCAACATGGTACCATTACTATTTTTTCCTAAGGCCCTGAAATTGTTCAGAGAAAGACATTTGTGAACTCCAGAGCTATATTACACACAAGGGTTGAAGATGTACTCTTGATTGTGATTTCTGTCTTAAACCATACCCAACCCTTTTGTTCCATATATTTCACCAGTTTAGGAAAAATGATAAACTCTAAAGGAGAAAGTAAAGCTCCCCAAATTAATTCCTATGGCCCTTATACAATTAAATTCCAAAGAAAGTTTAAAGTCCCAACTTTAAAGTCCAAAGAAAGCAAATGCCAAATATCATGTTTTTTTGTTTTTTTTTTTTTAAGATTTTATTTATTTATTTGACCGACAGGGAAGACAAGCAGGCAGAGAGGCAGGCAGAGAGCAGGCAGAGAGCAGGCAGAGAGCCCCGACGTGGGGCTTGATCCCAGGACCCTGAGATCACGACCCAAGCTGAAGGCAGAGGCTTTAACCCACTGAGCCACCCAAGTGCACCCCAAATATCATCTGTCTTAAATTTCTTGGGACGCTCAATCTCCATCCAAAGAAGCCACTTGGGTGACTTAGTCAGTTAAGCGTTTGCCTTTGGTTCAGGTCATGATCCCAGGGTCCTGGTAATGGAGAGCTGAGTCAGGCTCCCTGCTCAGCAGGTACCCTTTTCTCTTTTTCCCTCTCTCTGCTGATCCCCCTGCTTGTGTTCTCACTTTCTGTCAAATAAATAAATAAAATCTTTAAAAAAAAAAAAGTGTAACTAAGCAACCTCCTCTCTGGCCTCCTGGAAATAACATCTCAGTCCCCGTGATCTGCAGGTCACTGCCATCACCTCCTAGCCCCAAATTACCTGTCTCCCCTACACTGGTGTTCATGTAACTGAAGAATCACCCATCTCAGATCCAAGGACTGAAGCTACACTCAAGTTTTCTTAAATCTGTAACAGTAAGAGCCTATCAAAGACTGATAAACGTGGCTGAACTCTTTGAAAATCTGTCTGTACACATCACTTCCTGTGACCCTGGGATCTCTTTTTTCCCTTCCTATTGGTCCCTGCTCCTTTAAGAAAGGATCTGATGAAGAAAGAAAGAAAGAAAGAAAGAAAGAGAGAAAGAAAGAAAGAGAGAAAGGAAAGAAGGAAGGAAGGGAGGGAGGAAGGAAGGAAGAATCCTCTGTGTTCATGTTTATTCATTTGCTTTTTCCCCGTCTGAGCCTCTAGGAGGGCTGATACCATTTGCTGTATCTGAGTACCAATTTGTACCTTTGCTTTCTGGCCCCAACCTTTCTTTGGCTAGCAGACTCCCATAGTAAAATATATGAAATAAGAAAGTTCTGGGACTACGAAAAGTGTTCATGGTTCACACCAACCTTCTCTGCCTTGCCCTTGCAGAAAAATTGAACTCTGAAGTTATTCCTCCATTGGACCACCTGCTGACCAGGCATGAGCCTCAGCCTTCTATTTTCCTTAAACCTTTCCTTTTATATAAAATAAAAGGATGAGGAATTTATTTTTCCAAATCAGTCAATATACTTTCTCACAACACTTACTACTGATCAATTTGAATCTTACAAAATGTTGCAAGAATAGTACAATGAACACCTACATATTTTTCTCCTAGATTCAGCAGCTGTTAGTATTTTGTCACATTATTTTTCTTTCTATATGTATGTTCCTGTTGTTGTTTTCTGCTGAGACACTGAAAATTATTCACAGCGATAATGACACTTCCCACCTAAATACTTCAGTCTTTCTCCTTTAAGAAAAAGGAACTTCTGAACATCTATAATAGAATGGCACATTTAGGACATCTAATATTAACTTTATACAATTACATACATCACATTCAGGGCTCCCCAAATGTCCCAAAGTTGTCTTTTAGAGCTGCTATATTTTTGTTTGTTTTGTCAGTCAAGGATGCTGTCTTGCATTTAATTGTCATATCTCTTTACTCTTTTAATCTGGCGGTTTTCTCAGGCTTTTATAAAATTGATTTTATTTGTTTATTTTTGTCTATTGGTTTCCTCATGGTTAACTACAAATTAAATACTTCTGGCTGAATTACTACATAAATAATGGGTTCATTTTAAATATACATTATGTTCCTTGTCTCCTAATTCCATACTTCTCTCAGGCATGTTCTCTAGGGGAACAGGTGACATTCCCATCTCCATCCATGGGAATAAGGTAATCTCAAAACTCATCTGATAATGCTGAGAGTATTATCTTTAATATCTCTAATCTTCCTGACATTTCCCCCTGAGATTGACTCATATTTTTAACAATTTCTTAGTACAACTGCCCAAATATTCAAAAAAGTCTCTCCAATTGCTAATGTGCAGCTTCTAAAGGTGCTGTCAGTTGATACTAGGCTGCTCCTTGGGGACTCATTCCTGACTCCTTTCTGAGCTATCCTAAATTATTTGGGGCCCTGACCGGACTTGCTGATACAGTAATCAACTGAAACATGTCCTCATGGTTTAAAAATGCTGTTTGAGGGTTTTTCAGACAGCAGGGTATGTTTTGAAGTCTATTCCTGTTCTTTTCAATAGATGTAGATTTATTTCTGAAATCCCAGTCTTTTGATATATGTCCATCTGCTCCTTCATGTCACATTAAAAATCTTACTTATCCCTGCGCTTTATTTTTTTTTTCTTAAATTGCAACTGTCTCCAGAGCAAAAATATGAGACGTTAGGAATAAATGTACCCTTAATAAATGTCATTGATGACTTCCCTCCTACTACACTAGACTGGGCGGTAAGTGTGTCTTAGATCTCCTAGAAGTAGAGCCTGAGACAGACTTGGGAGCACAAGATTTATTGGGAACGAGGAATAGCCCCAATCCGTTGGGAAACTGGAAGGGTCAAACACTGTGTGGCATTACTCCATCTGGAAGAAAAATGATGGGTCTTTTGAACCCCATATCAGATTCTCCATCCTTGTCTGCAAATCACCCTATGGGTGGGGGTAAATGGGGTTTCACAGATAGCAGAGCTGGCCATAATCTCCTAAGAAGTTGGCCCCCATGATCTGAGGGGAATTCTCTGGAGACAGGGCAGGCGTGAGCTGACAGTACTTAACTCAATAGTTGAAGGCTAGGTGCCCTGGCTTCGTTTGCAGGTCTGAGCAGGACATCAGGATACTCACTGCATAGTGGTTGGGCTTAATCTCCAAATAAGCCCTATAGAAGGGATTGTATTATAGTGTGTAGAAACTGTCCCCAATTATACATCAGCTGTGTCTATTTTCCCATTCTGGGCCAAATAAAGATATACTATTTTGCTTAAATATATATGCAAAGTCTCATTTAACCCTCCTAAATAACACTTTGGTCCTTTGATGTAGTTAATATCTCTTATTGTTTTCCTTGTTTTTTATTTAATTTTGTTTTGTTTTGTTTTGTTTTTTTGTCTTCTAGCTTTCATTCTTTTTGTCCAGACCCAGCCTTGGGAGTAGGCTACATTAAGCAGTTTGCTGCACTCTATAAAAGGAGGATGGCTCTTAGAGCCTCCTCTGCTCAGAGCCTCCTCTGCTCAGAGCCTCCTCTGCTCAGTGTTCTTTAAAGATTTATTTATTTATTTATTTGACAGAGCCAGAGATCACAAGTAGGCAGAGAGGCAGGCAAAGAGAGAGTGGTAAGCAGACTCCCCACTGAGCAGAGAGCCAGACATGAGGCTCGATCGCAGGACCCTGAGACCATGACCTGAGCCGAAGGCAGAAGCTTAACCCACTGAGCCACCTAGGTGCCCGTGTCCTGGTGTTCTTGCAAGTACTTTCCAAAAAGATTCAGGTGTACTTCAGTTGTTTAAGTGGTGTTTGCTACAAGTCCTGCTCATCAGTCTTTAGCCTTTCTGGAGGGATTCCTTACATCCACATAATAAATGTTCATTTTCCTTAAGTTAACTGGATTCAGTTTCTATTGCATATCACAATAGAAATTTTTCTATTACATATAAGCATTTAAAAGTTTAAAAAATCTGTGTGGTGCCTGGACGGCTCAGTCATGATCACAGGGTCATGATATCAAGCCCTGGGTTGGGCTTCACACTCAGCATGGAGTCTACTGGGGATTCTCTCCCTCACCATTCCCACTTGTGTTCTCTCTCTCTAAAATCAATCAATAAATAAATCTTAAAAAAAATTAACATAATCTAATGTTCCCCAGGTGGCATTCCTAGTTAGCCTCAGGTGTGTATGACATTCAAGGCCAACAATGTTGTTGTTGTTGTTGCTTTTAATTTTTATTAATATATTTTTTGTGGATTACAATGTACAAATTATATGATTATCCAAATTATTCCAGGATAAATATGTTGCTAGGGGGTAAAAGGTGAACATGGCTGCATATGGGTAAGAACTTTAATGAACATCATAAACATTCAATTTTAAAATATGTGCCTTTGACAAAATCCCAAATGCCAGTGAAAAATGCCAATGATGAGGTGTCCTTTCAAATAAGATTATTCTGAGTGGATCTTGCTCTGTTTGAGTTGCCAAGAATCCTACACCCTTTGAAGGATATCCCTTTAAAAAACAAATGTGGTGAAGACATTTCATGGTATGGTGAGCTATATGTATTTCTCGGTTCCCAAAGATGTTTAGGAAAAGCAAGCAAGGTAGGATTCCTCGTGTCTTCTGATCCCAGCTTGGGACTTAGAAAGACTAACACATTTTCTTCTTGATCTGCCCAAGGTACAAACCCATCTTTCAGGGGTGCATACTTCTTATAGCCACAATTGTGATTTAGGGACTCTTTATTTATCATCTCTGGACAAAGTTATGTCTTCACAGGCAAGGTGAGAGCCACATAATCAGTGAAATTAATGGGATTTTGCCAGTCCAAATAATTGGACTGAAAAGCCTCTTGTAGATAGAGTCTTTTAAATGTTTCTGTTCCGTAAGCTGTTTCCTTTATATACTACATAGAGTATAGAATATATTATGCCTATCTTCACTTGTAGATCAATTTGAAGGTCATTATTTGCATAACAATCTGTCAGTGCTCATCTCTCATCCTTCTGCTTCCACATAACTCTGTTTCCTCAGAGATTACTAATTAATTCAATGTACTTTATGTCACTGTTTTTACTTGGGGCTTATGCATTGCAGTAATTTCTTATTTCACCAAAATTCACATTCCATCTCTCCGGCAGGGGTGTACAGAATTTAGAAACTGGGAGACATTCTGTTCTAGATTTGACATGTGCCATATTTTAGCTAAATTTTATTTTAAACTGGCGTGATAAAAAAATATATATATCTTAGAGTTTTAAGTGGAAGTATCTGGCCAAAACATTCCATGACTTCCTTCACTGAAAAGGAGACACATTTGAAAGACATTTTTCTCAGAGTTTGGAATCATCATTCCCCTTCCAAGAGTTTAGCTATAAAAAACCCAAATATGCACACAAGCACACACACACATACACTTTCAACAATAATAACAAAAGGCAAAACAAATATCCCTTTTCACTCAAGGGTTTGGAGTAGAAAGACCCCCTTCCTTCTATAAGCCAGACTCCTGCCTTTTACGTAAAGCATACGTATGCTTTCTGATTCTTGGGTTGGCAAGCGAAAGAAAAACATAAAACAGAAGAGCCAGAAGAAGCAAAGCCTTGAAGGTTGTCAAAAGCAAGGGATATTCATGGAACTCAAGAGATATTATGGGTCTGGAGTTTGTTGGGGAAGTTTAGAAAGGTAGATACAGAACATATTATAAAATACTCCATATGTCATACAGTGGAATTTAGATTTATTGTGCAGTAAGCCACTGAATTTTATCTTTAGCATCAGAATAACAACATAGCTATATTTAACTTTCAGACAGATAGCTAGCTCTCATACCCCAGTGAGGATGAAATAGAGATGAGGAGATAAGACAGAAGTCATTTGAAGTAACATGTGAGAAAGATGATGAGAGTCTTTACTAAGAAACAAGTTATAGGACTGGAGGAAGGGCTATAATTAGGAGCATTTTAAAGATAGGAACAAACAGACTTGTGGCCAGTTTGGTATATAAAAGAAAGGAGAACAATGTGCTGAAACTGTTTTATTCTTCCTAAAATGATATTAGGGTTAAAAAAATATATTAGGGTAAAATCCTTCTTTGTCCTTTGTTTATTGGATCTTCTCACAAAACTTCTAGTGCTTTGAAAATTATTTGCTGTCTAAGGACTAAGAGAGTCTCCCCCTTAGGGCATCGGCTACTGATCTGGAAGCTCTACCCCCTTGCATTTTATAGAAAAGAACAGAGAACAATGTAATTAAAAACTCAAGCATATAGTTCTTTTCCTCCTGGGGCTTTAGGTAATAATGATTGAGATGGCACATTATAGCCAAAGGGACAGATAATAATGAGGAATGTTTCAAAGTAAATAAAAAATATATATAATTTTCTTGAATTTAATCCTCAGTTTTCCTATAATTTCCACTCCTGAGTCTATATAATATCTATCTCCAAACAGTCTCTTAAAACTCAAGACCAAGTTTGTATTTAAGTAGTTCACAGCAGTAGCTTAATGGCTTATCAAATTAGACCTTATCACTGGTCCCTAAATGAACATGTGTGTTGGTCTAGTCCCTGGGTATTTACTGTGTTATTTTTCTCAAGTATAATTTATCTATTGCATCCCTAGTGACTGGATCCTGAATTGATGAGGCCAGTCAATCCCTTTGGGCCAATCTGCACATACCCAAGCTTATTCAGTGTTGGAAAGTATCTTATCTTTTTATTCTCTTTGGGATGAGAGTTGTTCTCTTATATTAAATTTCCAGATTGCCTGTCTTGCTAGGATTTGCTTCCAGCCCATGTTGAAATCAGCAATTTTTATTAACTGTAGACTCTTAATTACAGATCTAAGGTATGTGAATAGTGAAAATAAATAATGGGAAGCTTCAGTAAATTAAAACGAGGAGGGAGAACTCACATGCCTACCACTCATAGTCAATTGAAACCCAACAGAAAGCCATGGGCTTGACCTTACACAGATTTGACCTTGCTGGGGATACTACTCTATTACTTCAGCCTGAAGAAGAGACCTTTTCTTCATTCCTCATTCCTCCACCCCCACCCGCAACACCTCAACCAATGAGAAGTCACCACATTTTGAACTCCTAGTTTCCTCCAAAGGACTTTTAGTTCATAACAGCTTTTTCAATTTACCTCTTTTCTAAAAAACAAAAACAAAAACAAAACAAAAAAAACAGACCTCTCTTTTGTTCCTGAACTGGCCTAGGGTTCTGCTGAAGCTTTTTTGTCCTGGATTGTAATTTTCTTTTATTTCCCTAAAAACCCACTTTTGCTAGTAAAATAACAGATTTACTTTTAAGGTTAACAGAATCTATTTTTAGCCATTACTGGATTCCTTGGTTATACCTCAGCCTTTCTCAGAATAGCCTTCTTTAGTTCACCAGCAAACTCTGCGAGACTCCTTATCTTTTACCATAATCTCTGCTAATTGTTTAACTTTCAGTAGCCACGTTTCCACATATAATTCCCATGAGCCTTTTTGTTTGAGCCTGTATAGCCTCCCTACCTTTGTTTTCCTTGATCTGGCTCACCATATCAGCAGATGTTTGGTGGATTAAGCATTATCAGAGTACATGTTTGTTTGTTTGTTTTCCTTTCCATTTCATTTAGATCAGCATTCCAACTCATTTAGCATTCCTGTAAGTTTACATAGTTTTGTTTACAAAAAATTACATCAGCATGGAAATGTGAAAAGGGAATTTTTTTTAGGGTCAAAACTGCAATATCTCTGCTGTGCAGAAATGAACATATTTTCCTTAGGTCTCAATTTCTCTATTCTACATTGTCTGATTTTACTGGAAAGGAAGCCAAAGAAGAATCTATTTTGCACTTTGTTATATTCTGTTATCTCTATCTGTTACCAAGATAGGTAACCACATTAAAAACTCTGCTAAAGGTAGAAAAAAAGAGTTAACAGTTTTTAAAAGGCATATATCTACAAAGGCAAAGAGAATAGGAGATAAAGCAATAACTACACAATTTGGAAGCTGCAAACTGACTAAGTGTGGTACAGAAAGCTAAACATAAGCCCTGCAAAAGTGTTTAAATTCTATGAGGCAAGTCTACGGTAAGCCTATTCACATCATGGAATCCCAGAATGGCTCAAGAACTGGAGGTATCATGTTGCTCCAAAGTCAAGTTTCTCAAAGGGCTGAAAAGAGTTGATGAAAATGCAGAAAGAAAAGTTTCTATCCCAAACTACTGACCCAGGCAATTATCCCTCCTACTTTAAGGAAGAGAACTTTAAAATCAAAGAAGCCAACTAAGAAGCAGACCAGCAAGAAAGAGGGATTTTTGACTAGAGTATTAAGCACAGCTGATGGTGTACACATGGCACTGACATATGTGAAATTAAGTGGACTCCTACAGGCTGAATTCTGAGATTGCCAATTTCAAGCATTCGGCACCTGTGTGATGCTGAACATTTTTTATCGGTATCTGTCCTCCTTCTCTGCCTTTTTGTGATGGAAGCTCTCGCAGCTCCTAGTTTTAGCTGAGAACACAGGCCAATGTTACTCTTCAAAGTTTACCATGCAGCTCGGTAAGGCCATATGATTACGTTCTCACCAATGGGATGCAAGTGGAAATGATGTGTACAACTTGCTTATGATGTTTTTAAGAGATAACTGCTTAGTCTACTCTTTCCTCTGGTCAGCAATTGAGATGGTCTTGGGGAGTAGGGGTTGTCTCTGCCCTACTTGCTTACATTGAGTCCCTTTCAAGAAAGAAAAACAATATCTACTGTATTGATGCAAATATTGTATTCATTGGCGTCTTTACTATAGAAACAATAGCCCTAACCAATAGTCTACGAAATTGCTTGTCGGCAGCAGATTGAAATTCCACTTTGGAACAACTACCATGTCTAAGAAATATAGCATTCAAATACCAACAGCTGGAGACCTCCAAAAACTGGCTTTATCTAATCACTGAATTGAAGAAGATATTAAACATTTCCTCCAGGATAACAACCAGATATTTGGTCCTATACCTTAAATACAAACAAAAAGATAACTACTACTACTAGATATCTGAGGAAAACCTCTAACCAGAAAGACAGATACATGTAAACACAAATTAAGAAACAAACAATATTAATGAAAGGAAACATAGAAAATGAAGGGAGCCCCCCAAAACTTCAAATATCTATAATAATTATCTTCAAAAAATAAGGAAGTGTATGGCATCCACAAAATAAGAAAGGGTACACTAAATGGTTATGGTTGGGGAAAAAAAATGGGGACTTGAAAGATAAACATAAAACTACATTTAAAATAAATGAATAATTTATCTAAATGATTAAAGTGAGATAATTTCCATAAACTAGGATGTAATAAGACAAAAAAGTTAAGAAAGGACAAGAGCATCCCAGGAAGCCCAACAAACAAAATAATAAGTATTCTAAAAAAAAAAAAAAAAAAAAGTGAGAAAATAAAGAGGAATAGAAAATAAAAAGATAGGAAGAATATAACCAAATATATGTGTGTGTGTGTTTGAATATAATCAAATATATATATATATGTACACACACACACACAAAATACCAAATATGAATATATATATTTGAGTTGTCCCACTGAAGACTTGGCTTTCAAGATAAAAATGTTTAACAAAATGAATAAAAAGTGACCATAATAAGGCTTTATCCACATGAAATTTCAGAATCTTGAGGACACATAATATTTTTTTTAAGATTTTATTTTTTTAATATTTATTTGAGAGGGAGATGCAGAGAGAGAGGGGGAGAGAGAGCATAAGCAGTGGGGAGGGGTAGAGAGAGACCAGCAGACTCCCCACTGAGCAAGAAACCTTACATAGAACTCGATCCCAAAACTCTGGGATCATGACGCAAGTCAAAGGCAGAAACTTAACCAACATGTGCCCCTATTTTTAACTCACCAATAAAATAAATAAATTACATGTAAATTATTAAATTTCAGAATATCTTTGGATTTATTAATAACTATGGAAAATATGTAGAGAAATGTTTTTAAATTATGAATAAGAAAGATTTTCTATGAAAGAGAAGTTACAGCTGATACCACAGAAATAAAAAGGGACTACCAGGAACAACTGTATACCAACAAACTGGATAACACAGAAGAAATGGATAAATTCCCCAGAAACATACAATGTAACAAGATTAAATCACAAAGACAGAAAGTCTGAAGAGATGCATAACTAGCATGGAGATTGAAATAGTGATTAAAAACTTCCCAGTGAAGCCCAGGAACAGATGGTTTCACTGGTAAATTCTATGAGGCATTTAAATAAGAATTAACACCTATCTCTCTCAAACTTTCCCAAAAACTTAAAGAAAAAAAAATACTTCCAAACTTATTTTGTGAGGCCGGCAAAACCTGTTACAAAAGCCAGCCACCACAAGAAAACTACAGACCAATATCTTTGATAAATACAGATGCAAAAGTCTTCAACATAATACTCATAAAATATATTCAGCAGCACACTAAAAGTGTCGTATACCGCAATAAAGCTAATTTGTCCTTGGGATGGGAGAGTGGTTCAACATACAGAAATTAATTAATGCAATATACCACACTAAAAGAGTGAAGAATAAAAATTACATGGTGATTGAAATAGACGGGGAAAAAGTGTTTGACAAAATTCAGTATCTTTTCATGCTAAAAAACAAGCAAAAAAACCTAGGTATTGAAGGAAATTACCTCAACAATAAAAGACATATATGAAAATCCCATAGCTAACATCAGACTCAATAAGGAAAAATTTAAACCTTTCCCTCTAAGACCAGGCGCAAGGGAAAGACCCCTTCTTGAGATTTAAATGCAATAGAGTCCTGGAGGTTCTTACCAGAGCAATTAGAAAAGCATCTAAATCAGAAAGAAGAAATAAAATCATCCTGTTTGCAGAAACATGATCTTATATAGAGATAATCCGAAAGATTTCATAAAAAACTGTTAGATCTAATAAATACAGTAAAATTGCAAGATACAAAATCAACATAAAAAAATCAGGTGTGTCTCTATACACTAATCAATCTGCAAAGGAAATTAGGAATCTAATTCCATTTATAATAGCATTAAAGAGAATAAAATACTTAGGGATAAACTCAGGAGGTGAAAAACATTTCTATCAAAAAGAAAGAAATTAAGACACAAACAAATGGGAAGACATCTCATATTCATGGATTGGAAATTTTAATATTTATTAAAATATCCATATTAACCAAAGTCATTTATGAATGTAATGCGACACTTATCAAAATCTTGATGGCATTTTTTTACATAAGTAGAAAAAAAATTCTAAAATTCACATGGAACCACAAAAACTACAAATAACCAAATCAATCTTAAGAAAGAAGAACAAAACTGTACATATTATATTTCCTGACTTTAAAATACATTATAAGTCTTCCACAAACAAAATAGTATGGCACTGGCATAAAGACAGACATACAGATTAATGCAATACCAGGCATTTAAATAAGAATTAACACCTATCCTTCTCAAACTTTTCCAAAAAATTTAAAGAAACAAAAAAAACCTCCAAACTTATTTTATGAGGCCGGCAATAACCTGATACAAATGGATGTCCAAAATATGTCCATACATATGTGATCATCTGATGATCAACAACAACACACAGTAGTGAAAATATAGACTCTTTAACACATGGTGTTGGAAAAATCTGACAACTACAATATAAAAGAATACAATTGAAATTGTCATTATTATGTAGTTTTCTTCTAGATGTTTTATGTTTTCAGATCTACATTTAAGACCTTAAACAATTGTGAGTCTAAACATTTTTTCAGGGGGTAAATCTCATATTAAGTGTTAACAAATAAAGTATTTCCAAGGAAGATTTTTATACCCAATCAATTTGTCAACCTAATGAGCATGTTGAATAATAAAGACATGTTCAGACATTATGTCTCAAAATTTTATTCTCCATGCACTCTTTGCTCAAGGAACTGCTATAAGATTTCATCTACTAAAATGAAGAACCAAACTACAGAGGGGAAAAATACAGGATTCAGAAACATAAAATCCAAACTAGGAGAGAGTTAAAAGGAATTATCAGAATAGGGAAGGTGCTGGATATCCAGGAGCAGGCCTAGAGAGTCAGTAAACAGGGTTAAATCCAGAGGAAAAAACCCAAGGAAAACAAAAAGAAAAAAAAAACCACAGTTATTTGAAAGTATTGAGAGTGAATATATATTTTGGTGAGAGATTTAGGGAACGAATCTTTGACATCTACAGACAATTAACCAATTGGAAAAATCGATCTATTATAAACTCTAGAGAAAGTAAAGATTTTTAAGCAGAAATATATAATCATAGAATACTAATCTATATAAAAATATTATTAATATAGTCATGATAATATAAATACTTTGTGTTAATTTTACTGAAAATTCTGATATAGTTATTTCAAAAAGATGAGGGAAAGGGAGAAATGTGTGCACATGTTTATGTGTGTGTGTGTGTGTGTGTGTGTGTGTGTGTGTGTTTGATTCCAGTACAGAGAGATGACAATTAAGTTTATATTCTTTGGATTTTTAATTTATTAGTTAATGCAAATAATTAAAAAATTTAAATGTATTTTACTTACAAATAGATAAATGCCAGGAGAAATAGTTATAGGGCCATTAAAGCACTGTCTTTTAAGAAATAGAACTCCAAGACTTTTTTTTAAGGTTGTTATAAGACATGTTTCATTAATTCAACTCTTTTCTTATATAACTTTGATTTTTGAAATCAAAAGTAAAAAAAAAAACACAAACTTTGAATATAAATAATTACTCTCACTAAATTAGCCTGCTAGAACTCCCATAACAGAACCACATACTGGGTGGGTAAAACAGGACTTTATTTATTCATAGTTCTAAAGGTTGAAAGTCCTAGATCAAGGTGCCAGCAAAATTGGTTTCTAGTGAAACCAACTTCTTAGTTTTTATAGATGGCTACTTTCTTGCTGGGTCTTCACATGATCTACCCTCTGTGTACACATTTCTGGTGTCTTTTCCCCTTCTTATAAAGACCTCAGTTATATTGCATTAGGATCACATCTGTACTTCATTTTACCTTCATAACCTCCTTAAAGGACCTATCTCTGAGTACAGTCACATTAGAAGTTAGGGTATCTACATATGACTATGAGGGAATAAAATTTTGTCCGTAACACCCACATATTTCTAGGTGTTTAAAAATATGTTCTATTCATACATTCAAATATGTTGTTTACAACCAACCTCTATTCTGATTGGCCAGAGTCCAAACTGTACTAGTTGTTAAATACTTTTATTACTCCTATAAACACACATTACTTTTTTGGAGATATTCCCAGCCTTAGTAGTGCATTACTTCTATTTTCAATGTCCTTATCAAATGTTTAAACAGAAAAATATTTCTATTTGTGGACATATTAAAGAACTTTTTAGTTGGTAAATCTTCATTATCTGAACTACAGAATCATGATTTTAAGTTAAGAAGACTTAGGAATGAACAATAAGTGCCCTTATATATCCTCTTAATTTTCATTGAAACTGCTAATTCTAATTTTTATACATGCACCTGCTGCTAAAATCAAATGGGCTACTCATTTCCTTCTGAGGTTGCAAGTACATGCCCTTTGATTAGAGGCTGCAGCTGCTTTCCAAAGAACATGAAATTGATTGCAAATCTGCCTCTTAGATTAGAGGTCAGCTACAAATGTTTGCTCCAAAAAAGCAAGTCTGTCTGCTACATTCAGTTAAATATTTTTAAAAAGATTTTATTTATTTATTTGGCACAGAGATCACAGGTAGGCAGAGAGGCAGGCAGAGAGAAAGGGGGAAGCAGGCTCCCTGCTGAGCAGAGAGCCCAATGTGGGGCTCGATGCCAGGACACTGGGATCGTGACCTGAGCCGAAGGCAGAGGCTTAACCCACTGAGCCACCCAGCCACCCCTCAGTTATATTTTTTAAAGATTTTATTTATTTATTTGACAGATTACAAGTAGGCAGAGAGGCAGGTAGAGAGAGAGGGGGAAGCAGGCTCCCTGCTGACCAGAGAGCCTGATGAGGGGCTCAGTCCCAGGACCCTGGGATCATGACCTGAGCCAAAGGAAGAGACCTTAACCCACTGAGCCACCCAGGTGCCCCTCACTTATATTTTTGATATACAGTTAAAAGCACAAGTTGAGATGCAACTCTAAGGTCTGAAACTTGTGGGCATCTTTTTCCATCCTATAATTTGGGACTAAAAATAGAGACTACCATAGAGTTTCCTAAAGATCAAATGATACAATTTATATAAAGGCCTAGGTGTTAGTACCTCCCAAGTATTCAACAAATAGTTACTATTTTATTAACCTCTCTTTGCCACTGTTACTTCACTCATGTCTTCTATCTTGGGATTCTATTGCAATGAACCTTTCCAATTAGTTTTGTGAACCTCCCTGCAAATTGCTTCCTCATTCAGTTAGCAGGGTCAATATCACTGCTACTTCTTTAGTCCATTACTGTGGCCCTAAGATTAATGTGACATTTCTCAAAGAAATGAAGCCATTCAACTCAACAAGTTCCATTAAAAAAAATTACATATTCTTCCTCCAAATGGTACTGTCAAGGTTTATTACCAATTTCAAATAATACCAATAAAACCAACTTGTCCCCACATTAAAAAAATAATTTTTTAGTAGGTAAATCTGGTTAAAAATTTGTTAAGTACATACAAACACACGTACATGCACACATACAGGAACCCATACACACATACATATAACTAAACTGCATTAATGAATAAGCAATGTTTGACACATATTAAGTGATCAGTAAAGGTTTATTATTAAGGCATGATTCTGTACACAAGTAGAAATTATTTTCTATAAACTCCAAGATGTACATTATTTTAAACAGTATATGATTTCTCATTCATCAATAACATAGTCATGCATATTTTTCTTTAATTTTCAAAAGCAGCAGTCTGCGTGCACTTCTGTTGGTGAGACTCCACAGAATAGGCACAGTAGTAAATATATTTTGGGGGAAGTAAATTACTTGTATGACTTAATAGAGCTTTCAATAAAAAAGTTCCATACTTTTGGCAGTCATTTGTAATGTCACATTTTACAAGGTGAACGATACATTGTGTGACTGTCTTTCTTATTCCCAGAAAGACATATAAAATTGATAGGAGTTTTATTTACAAAAGGAGAAGAGATATAAGAGGTCTTTGTCATTGCTTTCATCTTCTGCAAGAAGAATTCTCTGGTGAAGCTGTGGGCTTCATAGTAGGAGTTCTAGTAGTAGGAGCTATAAGGGAAATGGAATATAAGGGAAATGGAACGAAATGGAATAACAGTTTTTTACTTTAAGTAGTAATTGCTCCCTTAAAACTCCTAGGTTTGCTTGTTTCTTATTTATTGTTGTATTCTTATCGTTTGCTTGATTTGCTTACCTCTTCTCTGGAGATTGCTTCAAGGTATACTCAGTCCTGTGTTAAGTAAGTTTCTGAGCTGTATAAATAGATTGTTTCACTTGGGGATGTCTCTACATTTGTCTTCTTCAATGATAAGTGCCTAATGAAAACATTTAGAAAATACTGCTTCTGTTAAATGACTTTAACCTGTGGCGTCGCCCAGAACGCAAATGAAAATCCTTCTCCTTTAAGTGGGGATCTCTGCAAAGACAGGGTGCTAATCCAGAGTGACCCTTCCATGGCATTCTTTAATCGTTGATGACAGCTAGTGAAATGGGACTGGACGCAGAGCAAATTGCTTCATTAGTAACATAGCCTAGAATACCTGTGAAACTATAACCTGCATTTCCTAATACATGGGCCATGAAATGTGATTATTTAACTCTCACAATTTAGACTCATTGTCTACTCGAGCTGGATTTTTTTAAAGTTTTAATAAATTACTTGTTAAAATTCAAAATTATTATCCTTATTTTTTGATGTTCAAATATAGTATATGGCAATAGTATCAACAATAAGATTCTTAACAAAATAACATAAAACTAAAAATAATTGACCATAGTGTTTAATTTTATAGTGCATACCCAAAGGGGACAGGTATTAAGCAACTAATTTGTATTCTTTCATTTTTGTGAGTGATGTGTGAAATGTATTAATCCAATCCATACTGAATGGATATTTTTAGCCATCATTTAGTTGTTTCTAGCAAAATTTCACCACTACAAAAATGAGTGACAAATTACTACCATAACTATAAAATGTGTATATATTCTTAAATCCCAGTGACTAAAAACCTGCAGTGCAAACTCCCTCTGATGCTAACCACTGGAGGAGATACTTAACTACTGGAAACAAGCTAGAAAAAAGTGCATGATAGTTGTTGTATCTCTCGGTTCTTTATCTGAGAGAACAATGGCATAGGCAGCCTTTCAATGAAGAAGGGTGACACTTTTTAAAATGAGGATTTTTCCCTGAGCAGAATTCTCTTTAAAAACTAGAAAAACAACATTGCTTATTTCATAAGCTAAAAAATTATAAACTGGGAGTCTAGCTCATACAGTTCTTAGAGCATGTGCCTCTTGATCTGGGTTGTAAGTTCAAGCCCCACACTGGGCACAGCCTCTGTTTTAAAAATAAAATCTTTTGAAAGCATATGAAATATTACACAAATGGATGATAATATAATCAAACATTTCAATTTTTTTTCTAGATACAGAAAAGAGAAAGGAGAATAAAGTGTCAAGAAATACCTTTTCTTAAACACTGTAACAATACATCTTCTCATTAATTTTAATCATAGAACAGGAATGGGCAACACTTTCTGTAGAGGATCAGAGAGTCAACATATCAGATCTGGTGATCACACGTGAACTCAGCTATTTTAGCATAAAAACAACCATATAAATATATTAAAAAGGGGTGTGACTGTTCTTCAATATAATTTCATGTACAAAATCAGGCAGACAATTGTATTTGGCTTGTGGACCGAAATTTACCAAACATTTATCCTAAAATAACATTAAGAGACTACTATTTTCAAATGAGACTCACCACCAAAATAAGCTCATGAACCAAATAAAATTAATTTTGGATAGATCAAAAAGATGATAAGGAATATTCTAGGATATGCTATTCTATCAATTCTGTAAGTATTATGTTGATGCCATTTAAAATTGCTTCCCTGGCTTCAAAACAATTAAAAGTTTAAAAGCACTGACACTGATATATTTAAAAAATATATTTTACCAATATAATATCTCATGTTTGAAAATTAACAATATATACTGAATGAAGGTACAGAGAAAGGGTAAGGAGCAACACCAAGTTACTCATGTTTAAGTTCATTGAAAAGGAAAAATTTGTGTCCCATTAGTGTATTCCAATGGATCCAGGCAGAATGAGCTGTTTTTGCAAGCTATTGTTTTTCTTAAATAGAAACAGGTATATTCCCTTTGTAAATCATTACAAATTCTGAAATTCTATCATTACAAGTTGTTATCAGTTTGGTTGCCAAGTCTTTTTTTTTTTTTAAGATTTTATTTATTTATTTGACAGACACATCACAAGCAGATAGAGAGGCAGGCAGAGAGAGAGGAGGAAGCAGGCTCCCCACTGAGGAGAGAGTCTCATGTGGGGCTCGATCCCAAGACCCTGAGATCATGACCTGAACTGAAGGCAGAGGCTTTAACCCACTGAGCCACCCAGGTGCCCCTACCAAGTCTGTTTTTAACTAAGAAAAATAACACAAAATAAAACAACAGCAATACTAGCAACCATTTGTCACATCCAGTGTCTCATTGATCCTTATCACAACAGCAAGAGTAATATTTTTATTTTAGAAATAAAGATCACTTGGGGCGCCTGGGTGGCTCAGTGGGTTAAGCCTCTGCCTTCAGCCCAGGTCATGATCCCAGGGTCCTGGGGTGGAGCCCCCCATCGGGCTCTCTCCTTGGCGAGGAGCCTGCTTCTCCCTCTTTCTCTGCCTGCCTTTCTGCCTACTTGTGACCTCTCTGTCTCTCTCTGTCAAATAAACAAATAAAATCTTTAAAAAAAAAAAAAAAAAGAAAGAAAGATCACTTGAGTTTAGGAAATTAGGTAGCTGCCAAATGTGACATATCTAATCAGGAATGGCACCAAGATTTAAAATTAGGTACACTTGGTGATTGTAAACATTTCTCATCACAAAATATTTAACGGGGTTATACTATGAATGCAGCCCTTTCCATACAGAATTTTAATCTCCAACAATCTTGGAAAAGAAGTGTTAGCATTTTTCTTGAATAACTGGGAGGCCATATGCAAATACTTTGCCCATGGTCAGAGAGCTAGCAGAGCCTGAATTGGAACTTGCTCTGACTGCCTCCAGATCCAAACTCTCCCTGCTAAGCCCAGCTGTTGGAATGTGAATAGAAGTATGAGGCTATATTTCAACCAGACTAATTTAATGGTTAGATTAGCAAAAGCCAAGGCTAGTGGAGATCAATAAAGAAGAACACAGGACAAGATTCTGAGTATGTGGGGACAGAATTGAGGAGAAGGGAAAGGTTTAAAATAGAGAACAAAATATGGAAAACCTAGAGGTTTAAATACATTTCAATGTTCACCATTGCCTCAATTTGGGTGAATGACTTAGTAGTGAACAGCCTCTGTTGAGTTATCTTCAACAGGGAAGTAATGATGTAGTTTCAAAAAATGTTAATATGAAATTACAAGAAAACCCATATGTATATAAATTACATTAATAGCATTCAATTGATAATAAATAAGGACATATTCTAAACTCTTTAACCTCTTCATGTTTATTTTGTTGTTGTTGTTGTTAGTTTGGTCTTATTTTGAACATCCAAATATTTGGGTTTTTAATTTAACATTCTGGGACTGATTTCTAATTAATTGGAGAAATGAATTATTTGAAAATTATCTCTGTTACTAAAATTAGGTAATTTTCATGATATTCTCTGTATACTTGGGGAAAAATTACTAACTTTAAAAATAGAACAAACTATGGTGCTGTTCAAATCTGTTATAACTTATTTATTTATCTCAATTTAAAAATTACTAAGAAAGAATGTTAAAAATCTAACAGTGATGCCAGATTTTGCACATTTCTTCTTATAGTTCTGCAAATGTTTTTATTTCTGTATTTTGAAGCTGTTATTGATACAAATTAAGGTCAGAAGTGCTTCTAGCAAATTGAATCTTTAATCATCAGGTAGTTGCCATCTTTATATCTTATGAATTTTTTTTTTAATATTTTATTTATTTATTTGACAGAGAGAAATTACAAGTACACTGAGAGGAAGGCAGAGAGAGAGAGAGAAGGAAGCAGGGTCCCTGCTGAGCAGAGAGCCCGATGCAGGACTCGATCCCAGAACCCTGAGATCATGACCTGAGCCGAAGGCAGCGGCTTAACCCACTGAGCCACCCAGGCGCCCCTCTTATGAATATTTTTGACTAAACCCCAATTTATATGATATTAGTATAGCTACAGAAACTTTATAAAATTAAGTAGAAATTATTGCATATTTCTATTGTTAAAAATTCCATGTTTCTTATTAACACTATAAATAATCTAATTATTTTAATCTAATCTGATATATGCCATCTTTAACAAAAAAATTTGGTCCATTTATATGTATTGGGATCATGGTTTCATTGACATTTATTTTTAACATCTTATTTCATAATAATTGTCATGCATCAGTTTTTGTGATAATTTTTTTTCTTTTCTTTATTTATTTGTATTGATTAAGGTAATTTTCCCCTAAAGTTCAATGTTTCTATCTTTTTGGAAGGTACATTTCTTTTAGGTGTTTGCCATAATAGTTTAATTGAAGATGTTTAATTTCACAAAGTAAAAAGTTAATTCATATCTTAACCTCTTCCTAACCACAAAAAAGGCATTAAAATATTTTAACTCTTATTCTTTTTCTGTCTTGTTTTTATAGCACGAATCAGACATTTTATTTTGATGTATAGAGTCAGCATTTTATCCGATTTTCCTATATATTGCATTTTACTTTACTTATCATTCCTTTTTGCATCTCAGCTTTTTCAGATGTCATTTTTCTTCTTCATATAGTGTAATAATTAGAAATTTCTTTGCTCAGATGTGTTAATAGTAAATAATCATTTTTATATTGTCTGAAAAATGCTTTGATTTATTCTTTTTTTAAAGATAGGTTGCGGAACATACAATTTTCAATTAACAGTTATTTTATGTGATCACTTTGAAGAAATGCTTCTATTATTTTTTGGCTTCCATGGTTACAATTGAGAAATCAGTTATTTACCTAGTTACCTTTGTGGGAAATCTGTCTTTTTCCTTTGAATTGCTATTAAGATCTCTGGGATTTTGTTTTGTTTTGTTTTGTTTTTCTTTTGCTTTAACACTTCCATGTGTCTAGTTTTTGCCTTGCTTTCACTGTGTTGTGTTTTGGTGCTGAATGCCTTTTAATTATCTTGTTTAACATTTATTATAATCTGTGAATCTAAAGCTTGGTGCCTTTTATCCATTTTGGAAAATTTCAATCAATATTCTCTTCAAAAGTTGCTTTTCTATAACCTTGTCAACTCTGATTAAAATTCATTATTTCTCCACTTGCATAACTTCTCCGTATCTTCCTTCCTTGTACTTTTATGCTATATTCTAAAATTCTTCCATTGAGTCAAAAATTTATGACTAGTCATTGGGCTTTCAAAAATAATTACTATATATTTCATTTTTAGAATTTTATGCAGTTCTTAGTATCAAATATAACTGACTTGTTTTCATTTCATTTTTCTGTAGCATATTTTGGAATTATTTATTTATTTAAGCATTATTAAGTCATGTAATAACTTGTAGCAAATATTTCCAATATCAAGTCTTTGAATGTCTGATCCTTCCATAATTTGATTTAGCTTTCTGTTCTTTCTTTTGAGTATTCTAATGCTGATACTTTTTCTCATGTATTTTACAATTTTGATTAGTGAGAATTCTTTAAAGTGTGGACCAAAAGTGTACACCTGCAAAAATAATATGTGTTACCCTTACCCAAGCAGAGAGGGTACTTTCTAACTGGAACCACTTTAACATAAATATCTCCTGATAGTTTTAATATCTTCTAGGTAATGACTCACATGAGAGCTTTTCTCTCATCCATGCCCAGAAATTCGTAAGAAGTGCTACTTTTTGTACTCTAGTCCAAAACCATGACAAGAAAGTATCCATAATACTTTGTGTTGTAAACTTTCACCAACAGTGTCATCATTTAAGCTTGCTCCAGTGATCTCAGTTAGACTTGCCAAACTAGGATGGTCCTCTGTGCCCTGAAAGGGGTTCATTAGTAAGGATTAGTATTTGCTCCAAACCATCCATGAGTTTTAACTCTATTTTACTTCTGTGGACTAATATTTTCTTATATTTTTTTTTGGTTTTTAATGATTTCCTGTGTTTTCTGACATTTCTATGTTTTATCTAGTGTATTTTGGTGTTTTTTTACTAAATGGAATTTATGGATATGAACTCACCATATTATGAGAAACTGAATGTTCTGAATCTATTTGATATTCTGATAATTCATGACATTTCAAAAACACAGACAAAAACAATGAAAATACACTAGGAACAAGAATTCAGTGAGTAATGCATACTTAATTCCCCATCTCATTACCTAGCTCAATTCTCAGTTTATACACCTATTCTTTAGTGCGGCTTAGCAGATCTACATCTTCAAAATGAAAGTATGCTTCTGTCTACTTACCATGCCAGGGAAGCTTGAAAGTATCAATTCAATCTAGTAACTTGTCCTTTAGAAAAGGCTGTTTGGCCATACATAGAAGGAATTCTCAGTGGCTTCCAGATTACCTGAACTGATACTTTCCATTTTAACAAGGAGCATTCTCATTAAGTTCCAATTTAGTCTAATCATTACCTTGTCTCACTCAGAGCTTTCCCATAGGAAGTCAGATGTAAACAGTGTTTTGTATAAATGACCTTTTTCCCCAACACCACAGAGCCTGAGAATGATGTTGAAACCTAAATTTCTTTTTTATTTATTTTTTTTAATCTTCAAATGAGCTCAAACAACAAAGATAATGGTGATGTCAACACATAGAGTAAAAACCAATTTCAACTTTGTTTTCTTAAACATCACCAGTGCTTCCATGCAAATAGAAAAGAAACTACCTGGAGTTAATATAAACTTATAACACTTGTGTTTCTGTAATTTTCAGGTGTCTGTGCTGAATAGGTGAAGCTATAAAAGAACTCTTTCTGATTGTGAAGGGCAGTATTTGTTCTCCCGTTGTAACGGCTGCTTTTGGAATTTCTGGGTCTCATTACTTCACAGACCACATGGCACTCAAGTGGCAGAAATAGTTAATGCTCCTCCACTGTGCAGCAGTAAGTCATTATGCTCCTCTAGCAAGTGTCTTTAAAAGAGAAAGCAGGGAGCCTGCTTCCCTCTCTCTCTCT
>NC_081571.1:76984577-77020258 GCF_022355385.1 Mustela nigripes | reverse complement strand
AAAAAAAAAAAAAAAAAAAAAAAAAGAGAAAGCAGATTCTCTCTTTTGGCCTGGCTAATTCTGCTGACTGGAATGTGATTCAGTGGCCAGAGTGAGCAGCCATATTAGAACATGAAATGACCTTGAGGAGGAGAATCACAGAGAAGCAGGACAGAGGGAACCTGAGTCTTTTTTTTTTTTTTTTTAAAGATTTTATTTATTTATTTGACAGAGAGAGATCACAAGTAGACTGAGAGGCAGGCAGAGACAGAGAGGGAAGCAGGCTCCCTGCTGAGCAGAGAGCCCGATGCGGGACTCGATCCCAGGACCCTGAGATCATGACCTGAGCCGAAGGCAGCGGCTTAACCCACTGAGCCACCCAGGCGCCCGGAACCTGAGTCTTTGACCTTGTGGTGAGACATATCAGACCTAACCCAGATTACCTTTGAAAATCCTGAACATAAGAGGAAGAAACTCTGGGTCTTATTTAAGCTACTGTCACTATTACTAATATTCACAGATAAACTAATCCTAACATAGATTTTGGTACCTGGAAAAAGGGCCTACAAATAACAGGACCTAAAACCATAGCATTTGCTTAGTGGAATTGGTAGGATGCGATAATTCATGATCTGAGTTCTTGCCACCTGAAAACTTATTGTACCTGGACAAAACAATGGCGAAAGTATTCCTGCTGTTTCTTAAAAGGCAGATCACATGTCAACTAATGTAGTGACATTAGGGAAAATACTAAGAAATACAAAGAAACCTCAGATTATTGATTTTTGCTGGCTGCTTCTTGTCCCTTGTAGCAATGCCCTGAGGAGAGATGAACATTGTCTATGCTAGCCTTTCTGCACACCACTATGGGAGAGCATCAATGAAGTACTCTCTGTCAATAGGCAACACTGTCAACAGATCGAGAATCTAGTACACAGGAGTCTGGTAGATTTGAAAAGGTCAAATGCTTCCCTTTCTAAAACTAGAGCATATCTCTTCCATGACTTTTCAATGACAGCCTCCGAAGGAGACCGGTCCAGAGGTTTTTCGACTACTTCTCATTAAGTGTTCTATGCCAGTTTATGGGAGTCAACCCAAGAGCAAACTATGAAAGGGGTTGTCCTTCCATTCAAGCACCTTCCCATTCCAGTCCTCAAAATAGTCTCATCCAGAGAAGCAGCAATAGGAGATTATATATTTGTAGATGTATAGACATGCCAAGATAGAGATACACAGGTATATAGATATAGATTATTTATTTATTTACTTTTACTGGAAATTGTGCAATTGTAGGGGATGGACGAGGAATGAGGAAGGAAAGACCACCAACAGGCTGGAACCTCAGGAGAGTGAGTTAAAGCTGAAGTCCACAGAGGAGGCAGGAGAGCAATTGCAGTGTAGTTGCTGCTTTGCATGTAGGAGGGAAATCAGCAGAACCCCAGTGAGGAGGTGGGTCAGCATGTCAGGACAACAAGATGACTGTGCAGTTCCCAGAATGTAGAGAACTCTACCATTTTTCTTCCATTTGATTTGTGGGATAGGAGGAGGAGAGAGAAGGATGGAGAGCCCATAAGATGCAGACACTTGTTGGTAAAATACATAGTTTGAGAGCTAAAAGCTGAGATTACTTGCTCAGAGAATTAGCCAGGAGCAAATGGCTGAGAAGTCTATTAAATTTGTGAAGAAATTATATTTTTAAAGAAGCTGCAAACCTGATATACAAATACCTCTGCTTTTTCACATCAAAAACACCCCTGGGTCTCCTAACCCACAACCTATGAAATCTGATTAGCTCCAAAAAGAGCAAGTTCCCCGGTCCATTAGACATGGCTGGCCGTGGAGTACAATGGAGGGAAAGAATCTTCCAGAAGGCAGAACCAGGTGCTCACAAAGAACAAATATGGGAGATTCTCCCAGATCACAGAAACAGAAGCAGCCAGAAGGTTGTCAGGAATTTATTCCACGGCTAAAAATGAAACAATATATTCCTAAAGGATTTGTTAATGGAGTGATTGCTTCTCCAAGTGGGACTTTTTAGTTGTGGTTATCCTGTTCTTACCCATAAGTATATATATTAAAAGTGGTGGTGCAAATGGCTTGTCTTTGCTTTTATAGGTCAGTAAAATAGATGAGTTTCCATTCACCATCTTAATCAAGTACTTTGCATTATCTCTGTATTCTGGAATTTAAGCAGGATTCAGTCTTTGGATAGGGAGGGTGAGAGGCCAAATGGTCTGTCAAGCAACCCAGAAAGCTTCTCATTTTCCGAGTGGTAAAATTTTACCTAGATCATGACTTCCCAGAGTAAGGTCACATTTCTTTGACTTGCTTGGTTACATAACTAAGCCTTGACTGATGGAATGGAAGCATAAGTATTATGTGTCTGCTCCTAGAAAACTTCCTTAAAACATCACTGGCATATGTCTTTTATCTGTATCATGGTATCTTCCTCCATTTCACTACCAGAATTGCAGTCTGATAGTGCTACCCTTTGACCATGAGTTGGAGGAACGTACCACAGTGCTTACAGAATGGTAGTAGCTGGGATTCCTGAGAGAATATTGAACAACACTGCCTTAACAGCCCTGGCATTCATGACTCAGACATTGGTACTTGTGTTGAAAATAAATATAATTTATTATAAAATATAATATAATTCCATTCCTTACTAATAAACTGTTATCACGGTGTCTCTAAACATGCAATATTTGTCTTTATTATGTGTACAATTTCTCCCCTTCCTCCAGTCTACCTCATTCCCAGAAGTTTTTGCTGAATTATGTGCTTTTAATCATCTTTCTTTTACCCATCCTGTGGACAGCTACTTACAGCCACTTTGTTGGGATTTCTAAAAAGAGCTTTCTATCCATTACCAATAGAGGCAAATACTGATTCAACTCTTGCATCTGGAGTACGTTCTCATGACTAATTTTTCTTGACTCTGTCTTGCCGTTAAGTTTAAGCATGGCTCAGGAGTTACACTAATTAAATCGCTCATGAAGCAAAACATGGCCCAGGTGGCTTGTGCAAGGCTCCTGGTTGCAGGACTTTTAAAACCAAACACAGCTCTACAAACTTTGTTATATTTCCAGTTGGATAGCATATTTTTGTTATATTCCAGCTCCCAGGTTTCCAAAATATATACATCTAGCTGTCTTAACTCAGTTTTCCCTCTTTGACTATTATTAAAAAATGCCTTCTGGGATCATAGAATAGAAGACACCAACTTGACCAGTAAAGATGATCCTTAAGAAAATAGAATAATTGCAGGGGGAAAAAATGGAGATTGCACACCAAATATATCAAACTCCAAATGGTTCTATACCAGCATTTTCAAAATTCTGTCCTAGTAAGAGTTAATGGTAAGAGCTCAGCCAGATAGAAATAGATTATATGTGAAAAGAGGGAATTTTGTAATTTAAGAAGAAAGTATTAAATAAGATGGAACATGTTTCATCATGAACAGACACTTCTCCAAAGAAGACATACAAATGGCCAACAGACACATGAAAAAATGCTCTACATCACTTATCATCAGGAAAACACAAATCAAAACCACAACAAGATCCACCTTAAACCAGTTAGAATGGCTAAAGTTAACAAGACACGAAACAACAAATGTTAGCGAGGATATGGAAAAAAGGGAACCCTCTTACACTGTTGGTGGGAAAGCAAGCTGATATAGTTACTCTGGAAAACAGCATGGCAGTTCCTCAAGAAGTTACAAATAGAGCTACCCTGCCACCTAGAAACTGCACTACTGGGTACTTATCCAAAAGACACAGAACTAGTGGACAGAAGGGGCACCTTCACCTCAATGTTCATAGCAGGAATGTCCACAATAGCCAAACTGGAAGGAGCCGAGATGCTCTTCAACAGATGAATGGATAAAGAAGTTGTGGTTCGTATACACAATGGAATATTACTCAGCCATCAGAAAGGATGAATACTACCATTTATGTTGACAAAGATGGAACTGGAGAGGCTCATGCTAAGTGAAATAGGTCAAGCAGAGAAAGGCAACTACCATATGTTTCACTCACAGGTGGAATATAATACAGAGGATCATAGGGGAAGGGAGGGAAAACTTAATGGGAAGAAATCAGAGAGGGAGACAAACCATAAGAGTCTCTTGACTCTTGGAAACAAACTGAGGGTTGCAGAAGAGGAGGTGGATGGGGGGATGGACTAACTGGGTGATGGGCATTAAGAAAGGCACATGATGTGGTGAGCACTGGGTACTAAATGCAACTGATGAATCTTTGAACACTACATCAGAAACTGTGGTATAATACATGCTGGCTAATTGAATTTAAATAAAAAAGAAGATATAACAGATTTCAAATGCACTAGAGAACTAGTTGAGTAGTATTGGTCAAGTACATCCCTGGGCCATAGAAGCACATATTGTTGAGTATAAGTTACAAGATATTTCTCAAAAATGTATTGGACTTTCCCCCTCAACAGCCCACGTTCTGTAACATAATAGTGGAAATACGCTGTGTTGCATCATCAGTAAGATTGACCTTGGCATCCATGAAGCCAATGAAGCTGCTTGGGATCCTGTCATCCTTGGTATCCTTGGTGGAGTTTTAGTCATGGCATGGTTAGTAACTTGTTTTATTTCTGTTCACTCAAGTCATGGAGTCGGGATGAATAAATAGGTCTAGTATAGCTAAATTTATTGAGGATGCTTAAATCAGAAAAGTCTGGAAGCTAGTATTAAACTTCAAATTTGCCCATCCAGAAAATGCTGAGGCTCAGAAGAGCTTCCAGAGTCTTCTGGGGCAGATGAGTGTGCACAGCAAGTGCAGCCCCAGGATATGTAATAAATCACGGACCATTTGACAAAGATGGCAAATGAGGCATGTGATCCCAATAAAACCAAAGAAGTCTGAGTTCAAAAGCTGTAGGCACCAGGGAAAGACAACACAGAGAGATATTCACTGACAGAACATATCTCATGTGTGGTATTATGTGTGAGAGACTGATAAAATTTTTACAGTAAAAGACTGATAAAATAGATGGCCTCTAGGAAAACATTTTTGTAGTTGTTTTTTTCTCACATAAGACAGGTTTTCCAACATTATTATTTACATTTTAATAAAAACAAAATTCATTATGATATTTCTACAACAAAATAAAACCCCTCATATGAAAAATGACCTAACCTCACAATAAATTAGACTGTGATACCTAACTGAATCACCTTACCCCCATCATCCAAACATTTAAAAGTCAGTACTGATGTTAGGAGAAGCACGGAAATAAAAACTTACACGTGTGTATGTGTGTGTGTGTGTTTGTCAGAAGGAGGGGAGGTGAATTTGACTTTTTCTTATTAAAAATCTAATATTTACTTATTGTAATACATTATCTACAGAATTTTGGTGATTTTTAAGGTCAGCAAACCACAGTTTTTCTAAACTGTTCATTTCTCCTCAGCATAATATGAAGGATTTGAGATCTCATTTCAGCTTTTTGTAATGCAAAACAGACTTTAAAAAAAATAAGCATTTTAATAAATATCTTCCAAAAGATATATGCAGCAACAAACATAAATTTTACAACAAAATTTAAAGAAAATCTTATTTTAACATCAGGTGTTTTGTTGATTATGAACTGGTTCACTTATCTCACTTTTTTGGGGTTTAGTCACTTACCTAGAATGCACAGTGCATATAGGGTCTCTGGGCCATTCTCTAAACACAGAAAGCCCTGAATATTACTATTAAGAGGCTTCCAACAGCTCAGTGAATACAGTGCTTGGTCTCTCCCTCTCTCTCTCCACTCTCCCTCACCCACCACCAAGCAGCTCATTGCAGTTTCTAATAAATAGGATTTCCCTCCCCTGATCTACTCTGTACTAGAGAGATATAAAAGCTCCAAACGTCCCCCTCTTCTTTTCAGACAAACACCAGGAATCATTAAATGTTCTGCATAAGTTTTGCAAATGGCTTAAATCTCTCTCTCTCATTCTCTCTCTCTCTTTTTTTTCTTTTGGTTTAAGGGCCTCTTCCTCTTTCTGCTTAGACTCATGTCCTTGCTCCTCCCTTGGGCAAGTGTCTGGAAACCCCCATGTGCTTCGTTTATATTCTCCACACTATCCAAGTAGAAAAGTCAAATTATTGTGTGTATTCATGTAAATATCGCAATACTTTGTCAATTTATATTCTTTGGTGGAGGATTGAAAAAATAGCATTCCCTCGTTTTCATTAGTAAGTTACCTGAATGTTCCAACCCTCTACCTTTCTTTCTCTTGCCAGTCCAAAGTAAGCCTTTCAAGGACATTTTGCTGCTCTTTTCCCAGAAGCCTCCATAATTCACTCACGCAGGAGGCAAATGGGCATCATTGTTCACTGTTAACGGAGAGTTATCCCACGCAACGCCTAAAATTCAATATGCTGATAGAGGCCAAAGTAATGGAGAAAGGAAAATGCCCAAAGATCTTAAATGTTCCCACAACCTGAAAGGATTTCTAATAGCTGAGATCTCATTAAAAGATAAAGTTTGCATGTAAAGGCAGACAAAAGCAAGGGAGGAACCAAAACTGTGATCCATGGGGCACCTGTGCCCTTCGTCCCTGAGAGACCTCCATGCATGGGGTCAGCAGCCAAGGGCACATATCACTTGGTTTAATTTAGAACAACAAAAGACTTTGCTCCCCTTTTCCCTCTGGTCTCCTGGTCCCCGTATTCTTCTACACAGGTCACTTCATCTCATTGTTTAAAGAACTATAAACATCCAGTTATGTTCTTAAAAAGAAGACCAGCGCTTGACTCTCAGTCACTGCTTCTAAAGCAATTAAATCCCCTTGTAGATAACTGCTATGAAGCCCAAGATTCGGGAACAGCAAGTTCAATAAACAACTACACACACACACACACACACACACACACACACACACACACACAAAATACCCCAGTACGATTGGGTTGCATTTCCATGTTCTATGGCTTACTTCTAATTTTTTCTGCCCCTTTGATAGAGAAAAAGGGATATTAATAGAATATGGATGATATGCTAACTTGATTTCTCAAAACATGACTTCACATTTCACTGTCGTTGTCAAATTCATGGTCCACATCTCCTGCTTGGGCTGCATGCGTCTGTCTGCATGCGTCAACTCTCAGAAGATTGTGGTCCTAGTCTCAGGTATTTCAATGACTGTCTCTATGAATTGAGGAAGTCACTTAACTTCCTTAGGATTTAGTGAAATGAAGGAGTTGTGCTAAATGTTTTACTTTGTTATTTTTTGAGTGTGTATTGAGCCCCTTCTGTGTGAAAAGCTCTTTAAAGTGTACAGAGAAGAAAATGACATATTGTCCACAATACAAACTTACTTTGATATGAGACCCAGAAAGACAACCTGGTCAAGTGCAGTCTATCATGATCATCCCTGCGGTCCTATCTTCCTTGACCCTCAATTCTAGGCTACTTCGTCCTGTCACCCACTGTCTCTAGCCACACCAAATACCTGTCATCTGTACAATTTCACTAAGTCTGCAACAAAATTCAGAAACAAACATTCTAACTTTCCAATTTGTTTACTTCCTTATATCTTAAAATAATAATTATTGGGGTGCTGGGGTGGCTCAATGGGTTAAAGCCTTTGCCTTTGGCTCAGATCATGATCCCAGCATCCTGGGATCGAGCCCCACATTGGGGTCTCTGCTCGGAGCCTGCTTCCCTTCCTCTCTCTCTCTGCCTACCTCTCTGCCTACTTGTGATTTCTTCCTGTCAAATAAATAAATAAAATCTTAAAAAAATTGTTTACCTATTAGGAATATATTGATCCATTGGTCCCTTTAAGCTTTCCCTATGTACCTGAAATATAGTA
Source organism: Mustela nigripes (assembly GCF_022355385.1). Classification (NCBI taxonomy): domain Eukaryota; kingdom Metazoa; phylum Chordata; class Mammalia; order Carnivora; family Mustelidae; genus Mustela; species Mustela nigripes. The sequence continues at coordinate 77,012,439 of NC_081571.1, read as the reverse complement.
TTACTGAATGTATAAAATATTCACGAAAAGTTAAGAACACAAATCTATGAAATAGAAAACAAGTATTCAATAAGTATTAAAAAGGCAAATAATGGTTCTTTAAAAAAACAATAACATTTATAAAATCATAGCAGTATTATTTAAGGAAAAAAATAAATTTCAATAACACAAATGAGAAAGAAAAATCACTAAAGATGCTTAAAATATTAAATATATAAGCAGAATATAATCAGGGGCCCCTGAGTGGCTGAGTTGGTTAAGTGTCTGACTCTTGGTTTCCACTCAGGTCATGATCTCAGGGTGCTGAGATTGAGCCCCTCTTCAGGTTCTGTGCTCAGTGGGGAGTCTCCTCAAGATTCTCTCTCTCCTTCTCCTTCTGCCCCTCCCAATTTGAGCTCAAGCGTGCGTGCTCTCTCTCTCTCAATCTCTCTCTCAAAAAAAAAAAAGAATATAATCAACAACCTTGTGTCCATACATTTGCTAATTTAAACAAAAGAAGAAAAGTTTTTCATAAAATTTATAAAAACTAAAATAGTAAGAAATGAACTGTGAACAATCATATATTTGTTTAAAATGTGCATCTTCAATTAAAACCTCTGTATGAAAATATTTCAGGCCCAGACAGCTTTCCTGAGGAATTCATCTTCACTTTTAAGGAAGAAATAATTCAACTTCACATGAACTCTTCCAGAGAAGAATATAAAAATTGAAAACTTACCAATTCATTTCATGGGGAGAGCATACACTTGTTAACCAAGATTTGTCAAGATCATTACAAAAAAAGAGAAAATTGCTGGATAACCTTTCTCATTAGAAATGAAAACCCTAAATATAATAATTGCAAGGAAAATCTAATGCCATATTAAGAGGAAAATCCATGATGATGAAGTAATTTTATTTAGGTTAAGAGAATAAAGAGAAAAATTTTGGTAAACTCAAATTCATAAAAAATATTTGAGGAGAATAAATGCATATTTGTGATTTAAAAATTTATCAGCAAACTCAAAACAGAAAGAAATTAAATTCCCTCATGGAGTCCTGTCTCCCTCCTCTTCCTGTGAGAAAAGTTCATTTATCCTTCCATGTCCAACACAAATATTATCTCCTATAAAATCATGTCTCAGACTATTTACTCCAGTTTTCTCTTTTTTTTAGCTCCTCTTTTCTACAATAAACAAATCATTTTACTCACTACTTTTTTTCTCCATACTTGCTTATATAATAAATGTAATGACATTTAAGTTTCTTGTTGTATTCACACGGTATTTCAGCTAAATTATCACATCTTTGAGGTGAGGGGCTGTCAGTTAGATAGACATTTAGAAGATAGAAAAAATAAGCCATTTATTTTTTCAGTAAATAGATTATAAATTTAGACTATCTGTCAGGCACTAACAAGTTAGATTCTAGATATACAGTAAGACATGAAGCTTGCCACCAAGAATTTCAGTCTAATAGAGAAGAAAAAAATATATATATAAAGAAATAAATAAAATGCTAAAGGACAAAGTCATACAGCAATGCAGTAACAGAAAAAAAGCTATATGTAAGTGAGTAGTAATATAAGTAGTAATATAAACCTATATAAAGTCATATTTCAATAGTCCTTTCTAAGCTTTTCCAATGCAATCAATTTACATTTAATAACTGAATGCACTTAATTGATATCATTAAGTACTTACTATGTTCTTGAATATACCGGCGAATGAGAGATGAGCCCTGCCCTGGATAACAATAAAACACGTACATTATGGAGATAAGAACAGAGTGATCTGGGAACAAAAAGAACAAAGACACCATTTCTGTCTGAGGCATCAGGGAAAGATTTCCTACAGTGACTATCAGTTATTTGTTCAAACAATGTACACTGAGTCCCTTCAATGAGCCGATCACTGTATTAAAAGGCAAAGCGAAAGCAGTAAACAAAATAGACCTGAAAGATAGCAGTATTTAATCTGGATTTTTTAAAGTAGGTAATTTCAAGAAAATAGGGCCTGGAAGAAAATTGCAGAGATAAGTTTGAGAGCTCATGATGGTAAGAGGGCAGGTTTTGCAGCCTGAAAGCCTGTGCATTGTTCCTGTCTGAGGAGCTTGCTAGTTGGGTCACTTTGGGCAGGTTAATCTTCCAATGTCATCTTTAAAATTAGAATGTGATATTAAGAGCATAGAGCTCTTAGGTTTGTTGGAACTTTTGAATGCTTTAATACCTTCAAAGTTTGTAGCACAGCAACAGGAACATAGTAACTCCTCAGTATAACTCATGCATGAAATGTAAATATTTTTAAGCAAGAAATTAACATAGTCTGTTTTTGTTTGAGAAAGATCATGATGGTTTCAGCAGGGGAGATAATGGACGGAACAAGTAAGGAGATCTTTAAGTAACAGAAAATTGTCAAGTCGGTGGCAATAGAGGAGCAGAGAAGAATTTATTTAAGAGGTGTGTCCAAACTGTGATAGAATGGATGTGTGATGGTTCTCGTGTGAAAGAAAAGGGTGAGGAGTTGGCAGTGGGAAGCAGACTAGAGAATGCATCCGTTTCCTGGGGCTACCCAAATAGATCACCACAAACTGGGTTGCTCAGAACAATGGAAATTTATCTCATGTTACCGGAGGCCAGAAATCCAAAATCAAATCAGAAGTTGGCAGGATTGCCTATGTGGTTCAATTGTTAAGTGTTGGATTCTTGGTTTTGGCTCAGATCATGATCTCAGTGCTGGGCATGGAGCCTACTTCAGATTCTCTCTTCCTCTTCCTCTGCCCCTCCTCTCACTCTGTCTCTGTCTCTGTCTCCCTCAAGTAAATAAATAAATCTTAAAGAAGTTGGTAAGATTTAGTCCTTCTGGAGACTCTGAGAAGGAAACTGTCCCATGCCTCTCTCCCAGCTTCTGGCCATTGTTGGTAATCCTTGGCATTTCTTGGCTTAGAATGCAGCCCTCTAATTACTTCCTCTGTCCTCACCTGATGCTCCCTCTGTGTTCCTCCTTCACGTGGCTTCTCATGATGGTACCAGTCACTGAATACAGGTCCCATCCTAATCCAGTATGACTCATCTTGACTAATCAGATCTTCAAGACTCCGTTTCCAAACAAGGTCACATCTGAAATACTGATGGATCTGACTGGGGGGCAGGGTGGACATTATTCAACTCCGAACAGAAGGCGGCACCCTTAACAGGTGAATGAGAAGATTTAAGCTGGAGACTTGGAGAATGGATTTCCCAATCAACTTGCTAAAGTTCAGGAACCTGCAGCAAGTGGCAGTGACCGTGCCCAGCAGGCAAGTGGCATCAGGACACAGAGTCCAGTGAGCATATGAGTTTGGAAAGAGATTAGGAAATCACTACCATTCAGGAGAGAAAGTTATCTAAGTGAATGAGGTCTTCCAAAGAGAATAGCCAGAATGAGGAGAAGGAGAACAAGAAAATCTTAGGGTAAAACCTTCCAATCTTTTAAGTTTCTTAAAATATTAAGGTTTTCTCACACTTTTCTTTATAATGTGTGAATCACTGGTGATAATTGCATTAAATTTTTAAATCTTTCTAAACTTCTATGTTAACTGTGCCAATTTTATTAGCTAAAAATTGATACATAAAAGTTGCTTGATAAAAATGGGCACAAAGCTCTTTGATATGTAACATTCAGCTTTTCTTCTGATCCAATTAATTGCCCTCTCTTGAAATATCTGCAGCTATATTTCAGAAGCTCTATTATACTAATTTAAGCAGTTCATGGTAAGACTTTAAGTCTTAGCTTTTAGCTTGGTATTTCCTACACTGCATTATATGCTCTCTAATAAAGGCTTCTGCAAATAATATCCCTTACAGGTCCCATTTACTATTTCCTTTCAGGGACTGAACGAATGCAGTTCTCCTATCAATACATACTTTGGTCCTATGCAAGACTGCATGTGTAATTAAGGGATACCATATTTAACATGAAAGTTAAAAAAAAAAAAAATTGAATTTCACGGCAACTGCAACTATAACTTTCATCAAAGCACTGACCTTTCTGTCTCAGTTTTAGTGACCAAAAAGTGAGGGAAGTAAAAACCACCTCCGAGTCTACAGAAATCTTTAATATATTTTTAAAATTTTTGCCAACTCTAAGGGGATATATAAATGAAAGTTTTTGTCAAACCAATATTTAAGATGAAGACAAAGCTGAAAGGGAGGACCACTCTCCAAGACGTTCCTGTACTTAGAATCATGTTTAGACTTTGTGTGGCTTTGGAACAACTAGCTCAAGTGATGGAATCTGGAGCAGAGACAGCAGGTTCTCTGAAGGGAAGCTCCTATAGGTAAGGGCATCTTGTGGTATGTAATAGCACCATTAAATATACCAGTTCAGCAAAAGCAGAAAGAGCTGCCTTCCACTCAGAACACTGCTGACACCTGTAAGCTAAACTATGATGTTTGAGGTTGTGCCCTGCTTTGAAATAAAAAGATCACAGAACTACAATCACTCAGCAGTCTGCATCTGAGGACAACTTAACAAGGACTTATTTTCACCCTGCAAGACCTGCCATGTCTTCAACGAGGCTCACCCCATGTACAGAGAACTTGAATAATTAACTATTCGGCCAGAGAAAAGGTGTGCCGGGGAGAAAGGAGGTAGAAGCCAGGGGCCAGGTGAGTTCTCTCTCTGGTTGAGGAAATACAGAATGGACGTGATTTTTGTCTGCAGAACCTTAGGCATGGCGGGAGATTCTCAAAAACAGCAAACACGAAACAGCAAGCCAGGCCAGGTTATATGTGTGTGAACAAGGCAGTGTGGGATTTAAAGTACAAGAAAAGGTAGAGGAGATGATATTCTATTTGTGGTCTCTGTTGAGTTAATGCATGAGCCAAATTTACCCTGCTCCTGTTTTCATAAATAAAGTGTTGCTGGACACAGCCGCACTCATGCATTTATGCATTGTCTGTGGATGCTTACACACCACATGGCACAGCTGACGTGTAGGGACAGAGGCCATATGGCCTGCAAAGGAAATACATATAATATCTTCCCTTTACAGATAAAAAAATACCCTAACCTCAGAGGAACGAAAGAAGCAGGATCTTACTGTGAAGGAGTTAAATCCTGACCAAAACACAGAGCAAGAAGTGGGATTAGGAAGAAAGTTGATTGCAGGAAATGGCAAACACTTGGATCATACAAACAAAACAATTGTGACATATGCTCATCATATTATTCAAAATGAATTGAGAACAGGTGAATAAAATTACAGCTATCGGATACCTGAGATTTCAGCTCTTCTCATGGATTCCATCATATATAGAGTAAATATTTGGACCAGATGATCTCTGGAGTCCCGTTCAGACCTGAACATCCATGGTTGTACACATTTCCAAGGGTCTTCTGGAGAGTTTGGCTACCCTGCAGAAGAGATTACGTATTTCCATCACAAACCGAATGGGGAGAAGCACCAATGTAGACTATTGAATTTTTCATTTAACACACTTTGATGATAAGAGTTAATTCTCATGGAAAAGGCCTTTTAAAAAATCTCAGACCATAGGGAAAACTCTGAATTGGGTGTTTTGCTCACATCCTACGTGAATAAGGAGCTAATGTGTATAAAGCAGGTATAAGAAGAAAATGAGTGTTTTTCAACTGTCAGCTCAAGAATCCAAACTCATCACCACCCTCACTTCCTCCCCATGTCTCCCATCCCTCCTGTGTCCCCTTTTACAATAAACAGCAAGATTGTCTACTTAGTGACCCCAGTGAGGAATCCAGGAGTCACACTAATGCTTGGTCCTTTTTTTTTTTAAGATTTTATTTATTTATTTGAGAGACAGAGAGCACACACATGGGTGCAGGGGGAGTGCACCAGACTCCCTGCTGAGTAAGGAGCTCCTGAGGTAGGGGCTGGATCCCAGGACTCGAGGATCATGACCTGAGCCAAAGAGAGACGTTTAACTGACTGAGCCGCCCAGGCACTCCCAGTACTTGGTTCTTTTTTTTTTTTTTTTTTTTTTTTTTTTTAAAGATTTTTTCTTTATTTATCTGACAGAGATCACAAGTAGGCAGAGAGGCAGGCAGAGAGAGAGGAGGAAGCAGGCTCCCCGCCGAGCAGAGAGCCCGACGCGGGACTCGATCCCAGGACCCCGAGACCATGACCCGAGCCGAAGGCAGCAGCTTAACCCACTGAGCCACCCAGGCGCCCCCAGTACTTGGTTCTTAATGTCTGTCCTCAGGAACTCGCAGGGCTTCTGTCCAGCCACTAAGCCCTCCTAGCACTGCCCAGATCTCTGCCTCCGTCCAGCTGCACTGCTCTTCCATGAGCCGGGTTTACCCCCTTGCTGTCACAACTTCCCTTGTTGTCACAGCTCATTTCCTGGCTCACTTAAACCAACCTTGGCCCCTTCAGGTGATCCACCTTTTTTTTTTTTTTTTTAAGATTTTTATCTATTTGACAGAGAGAGATCACAAGTAGGCAGAGAGGCAGGCAAAGAGAGAGAGAGGGAGGAGGAAGCAGGCCCCCTGCCTAGCAGAGAGCCCGATGCGGGACTCGATCCCATGACCCCCAGATCATGAGCCACCCAGGCAGCCCCAGGTGATCAACATTTAAATTCATTGTGACCAGGAATAAGTTGCCAGCTCCTTCAATGGTTCGCAAGTGTGTCATGATCTTGTCTTCTGCTGAAGGGGACTAATATAATCACTCCCCTTCCTCCTCCTCTCAGTCAGGCCCTGGCTAGCTGTGTTCCACCCATGGAAAGCTATGTTCTGTCCCCCTCTGTGTCTTTGTACGGACTGCTTTCTCACCTTGGGCCGGCTTGGCCATATCCCCACCTGTCTATACTCATCTGCCCCATTATTGAGAAATCACCCCGGATGTCGTCTCTTTAAGCAGGCTTTCCCAACCCCATGAGAAAGAACGAAGTACCCATACTGAGTAACAACAACCCCCTGTACCGACTTCTATCATAACGAGCAGTGTTGTGCTGTAATCCCTTAACCACTTTGTCTGTCTCCCAGGCAACATTCTGCTTCTCAAGCACAAGATCTGTGTCTTCACTATCATTCTACTCCCAGCCCCTAATGGGCTACCTGGCTTAGACCGGGCAATAAAGAAATATTTGTTGAAGAACATAAGTGAATAAGCAAGCCATTGAAATATTTAAAAACAGAACGTGAAATTTTCACAAGAAATTAATAGGACAAAATCAGAATAGGCTACTTGAAGAGTCCTATTTTGTGCCCACGATCAGAAACATGGTTACACATAGTGTAAGTGGCTAAAACATCGTAACTGTGCACTTGATCACAATGATTTCACTACATGCTGTCATACCTCAAGCTTTCAGAATAGGAAAAAGAAGCAGTGCATCCTCAGTCCTTGAACAGGCTGTCAAAAACCAAACACATGCACACAAAATCATACATGCATCTCAAAAAAAAATTGACACTAACTAGGAAATTTCAAAACAAATACCAAAGCACACCATCTGTTGAGAGGGCTAGAGGTGAATTGACCACTGACACCTGATAGTTCAATGAAACACCAGTATGTTGCTCCAATCCCTTCATTTCGTATTATTAGTCAGGAGGAGATGGGAAGCAAGAAAAGGGGCCAGGGGTATGTGGCAAAGGAGCAGAAATTAGGAAAAAGATGTAGGACAATATTCATATGCTTCATGTCTTTAATCAGTAAAATATACCACAGAAATAGTTTTGAATAATCTATATTTAAATGTTCTTATCATTACCAAGCTTCATTATTATTATTTTTCCATAGATTCCTTTGACTGTCTGGTGAATTCTATAAACCTTATCTCAGAAAATTATGTTTTAATACAAAAAATAACATACATGGGAACATAAACCAATTACATTGCTGTTCAAATTAGGTCTACTTCTGATACAAAGTAGAAGTTATTTAAATAAGAACAAACTTGTTCTTTGAGTCAAAGATTCCATTTTATTAATAATGAAGTGTACAAATGAGGTATTTTGCTTATCTGCATCATTAAATCTGTCCAGAGAATCTTCCTTAAAACAATGAGTAATGATGGTATCTGAAACATCTCATTAGCACGCATCTTCGTCTACAGATTTGCAGGCCTGGCTTTAGCCAAATGAATCTCAGACTTTCACCCTGTTCACCACACTTAACTCTGTTGCTCTCAGGCATCTGAGCATAGTTACAGAGATTGTATTGGTCCAAGACATAAGGAAAGCACTAATCCAGAGATTGTAAAGAAAGGAGTAGCATGCTGTTTCCAGTTATAAACAGCAATACAAAATCCTTGAATGTGAGGTTTAGATCTTATATGATGTGTCAGTGTAACACATGAATAGAGCAACTCATCCACATGAATTGAAAAGTCTATATGCTTCTCTCTCTATATGCTAGATACTACTATTATTTTGCCTAATTAAAATTTATTCTTTGATATCGATATTATATGCAATTCTGGTAAATTATAACTAGGTATGCCTCATTACTCAAACACACAGAAATATAATATAATTGATTATATTAAATTATACTATATTAAATGTTTTATATACATATATATTAAAACAGGGGAACACTTGATTAATCACACAGAAAAAATAAAATTAGATCTTCATCCTACATTATGTATCAAGAAACAAGTTTCACTGAATTATAGCAATAAGTGTAAAATTACAGTTAGATAAAATAAAAATTAAAAATAAGCGCATATCTATTTAGCTGATGGAAAATATTGAATGACATTCTGAGCAAAGGCTTTAACATAAATAAAAATTTGATAGAGCTAACAATATTTTTTAAATGAAATAGTTGCTTAAAACACAAAAACCAAAACCAAATTTGGCACAATACTTTAACAAATATTATATTGGGAATTATGCTTAAAATAAAAAGAGATTTGACAAATCATTAAGAAAAGGATGAGAGCTAATAGAAATAAATGAAGATACAAATAGACAATTCACAAAGAACTACACATGAACATGTTCTTCAGTTTCACTTCAGTAACATTTTTAAAAATTGAAATTAAAGTTGAAGCTAACATAAATGCTGGAAATTAGAATAATGGTCAAAAATAGGATCAAATAAAATAAACTACCAACATAATTAGAAAGGTCTTTTCTTTTATTTTTTTAAATCTTTATTTTTTATTTAAGTGTAATTAACATATAATGTTATGTCAGTTTGGGGTGCACGTTATAATGATTTGACAATTCCATACATTACTTGGTGTTTGTCTTAATAAGTATGCTCTTACTCCTCTTTAATTTTAGTGGCATTTTAATTATATTTTTCTTTTCTTCTTCACATCTAGTAAACAACTTTGGAATATCCATCTAGTAAACAACTTTGGAATACCTTGAAGTCTGAGTGGACAGATATGTTATGATCACTGCTCTTGTATCTCAATAACATTGAACTTGGTGTTTTTAATTTCTTATATTAAGACAAAGATTGATTTAAAAAACTGAAGTTTTTTTGGTATCAGAAGATATTTTTTAAAAATCTGATTTGCACAATGGCATAGAAAAGGAGAGACATTATATTTGTTGGTGGGGCTTATTTGACCACTTGTACAAATGCATTAAAAATATTAACTTAGTCACAATTTATCTTAATGGAATAACCAAATGTACAAAGATATGTAGGAAAAAAGATAGTCATATTCTGGGTAAAATATATAAAGAACTTTAAAAAAAATGTGCTTGTTATATTTTATACATCAAGAACAATCTGAAAAACAAAGATGTGTATGTATAAGTATAAATATGTCGAAGAAGGTTTGAGAAGATGCACACCAGAATATCAAGTGAGACCTCTACTTCCAATCAGGATATAGAAACAGCACAGGGGGCGCCTGGGTGGCTCAGTGGGTTAAGTCGCTGCCTTCGGCTCGGGTCATGATCTCAGGATCCTGGGATCCAGTCCCGCGTCGGACTCTCTGCTCGGCGGGGAGCCTGCTTCCCCCTCTCTCTCTCTCTGCCTGCCTCTCCGTCTACTTGTGATTTCTCTCTGTCAAATAAATAAATAAAATCTTAAAAAAAAAAAAAAAGAAAAGAAACAGCACAGATTCCTCGTCCCACTTGCAACAACTAAATATTAAAACAAAATACGTGAAACAAGATCCCTCGAGACTTTAGATGCTAGGCAAGGAAGGACAGTGGTTTCTGAGAACCAGGAAAGGGGACATAGACAAGGAGAACCAGGAGACTGGTCCCACTTGCTACTTGGAGGAAGTTTCCAGCCCACAGTACAGGGAAGGGAGACACAGTCAGAGCCAGGACTCCAGGGGCCAATATCTGGCATTCAGCAGAGCCAAGACAGACAGAGTTCTAAGGGCAGCATGACAGACAAGAAAGCTTCCCAGAGAAGAAACTTTAGATCTCTTCAGAGAGTCTCCCTCAAGAATTTGGTTGACTACTGTTGATCAATGTGTGCATGTGAGGACACTATCTGAGACCAGATCAAGAAATGCCTGAAAGAATTAAAAAGAACAGTTCCTGGAGCTGAAACAGAGCAAGAGGTTGTACCTGTACCTGATGGGCAGAGTAATTAACGTTAGTTAGAGGCCATCGGTGAGGATCCTGAGAAGGATTTCCCCCCCCGAGAGAGAAACATTAATTCCATAGAAAATGCAGATCTGGTTCTATGTAATAAAGTCTTAAAGGAAGATATAAAAGAACCAAGCTCTTCCCAGGTAATGTAACCCATCTAACGCCAAGCCCTAGAGTATGAGGAACATAAAAATGAGGCAGAATCACAATGTGTTCCCCTTGTTCAGCATCCAGTCAAAAGTTACAGGGTATACACAAAGGGAGGAAAGGATCACCTATAATGGGGATAAAAGTCATTCAATTAAAACAGATCCAGGAACAACAGAAATAACAGAATTAGAAGACAAGAACATTAAACAGCTTTTACTGCTGTATCTCATATGGTCAAGAAGGTAGAGGAAGGAATAAATATTTCAATACTATCATGGAGATATAAAAAGACCCAAATTGAACTTCTGAGCTGGAAATGACAATATCTGGGAGGAAACACGCTGTGGATGAAATTGATGGCAGATTAAACACGGCAAAGGAAAAAATCAGTAAACTTGATGACCAGCTTTGGTTAGGTTCTATTGCTGTCATAACAAAGTACCACAGACTTGGTGGTTTCCTGAACACATTGGTTGTTATCTCACAGCTTTATATGTCAGAGGTCCAACACACTCTCCACTGGGTTTAAATCCAGGTGTTAGAAGGGCTGCTTTCCCTCCAGAGGTTTTTGAATGGAAGCTGTTTCCTTGTGTTTTCTGGCTTCTAGAAGTTGTTCCCATTTCTTGGCTCCTGGCCCTTCTGACCATCTTCAAATCCAGAAACAGTGTGTCAAGTTCAGCTCACATTCCTTGGCAGTAGCCTATTCTTCGGCCTCTTCCTTCTTCTTTTAATAGCTTGTGTGGTTAGAGTACATTTTCCCAGATAAACCAGGAAAATCACCTTTCAATAGCGATAAAAGGTCGATCAACAGTATAGAAAAAAATTAGAAAAATTAAATATCTCAAATTACCCCAGTTTCTTCCTTAAGAAAGGATTAAATTAAGCCCAAAGTAAGCAGAAGAAAGAAAATAAAATAGATCATAGTAGAAATCAATAAAAATTGAAATTTACAAATGTATATCATATACATCATATGTTTTCTATTTTCACACTTTCTTTGCTCAGTATTTTTAGTAGAAAGAAATACCACATTCATATTTTCAGAACTTAACAAAATAAGTTTTTAAATCTCCAGGCTAATCGATTTAAAACAAAGATTACTGTTTAATAAAGGGAAAGCAGTACTCAATACTGAGATGTAGTAATAGCAAAAATCTTAAAGAAGTCAAATTTAAGAAACAAAACAAATGAATAAACAAAGAAGAAAGAGACAAAAAAAATAAAAACCAGACTCTGAAATACAGAGAACAAACTGGTGGTTGCCAAAGGGGAGGTGGGGGATGGGGAAAATTGAATACCCTGTCTTGATAAGCACTGGAAAATGTATAGAATTGTTGAACCATTGTACTGTACACTTAAAACTAATAAAATACTGCATGTAAATTATACTTGAATTAATTGTTTTAAGTAAGAAATAAAAAAACTAATTCTCAGGGAGGAAATGAATATTTTTCAGTAAGCCCATCTTCCAGAGATGTGTACAGCATGGCAACCTCTGGGCATTCATCCACTAATTCTACAGTCATGTATTAAGCATCTTCTGACTGTGAGTTAAGTTCACCGAGTGTGACCTGGAGGTACAGTAGTGAGTAAGAATTGTACTTCTGTGTTATATTGTATAAAGATGTCCTGGCTGCTGCCAACAGCATCTGGACCACACTCTGGCGGTACTCTCCTCCACTTCCACCTGAAATCCAGGCTGTGCTTCTTTTGATGAAGCCTCATAAATCCTATGGATTTTTTTCTCCAGCTGGTTATCTTTTGGATCCCAGGTGAAAAAATATATTCAATAAGTCTATCTCCTCATTTCAGTTCTGGCCTGAGTTTTAATTTTCTAATGTAAGGCTCCTTGGCTGTATGGATGTATGTATGTATGTATGTATTTATAAAATTCCATTTATTTGTCAGAAAGAGAGAGAAAGAATGAGCACAAGCAGGGGGAGCAGCAGGTGGAGGAAGAAGCCATGTCCAGGCTGAGCAAGGACTCTGATGTAGGACTCTATCCCAGGACCCTGGGATCATGACCTGAGCCAAAGGAGCCATCCAGGTGCACCTCCCTGGTGGTATTTAAGTCAAGGGACAGAGGTATTTCTTGCCCCTGAACCTAAAGTTCTCTGTTTATGCTATGAGGCAGTTAGGAGCGTTGAAATGGAGTACTTAGAGGACATCTAGAAAATGGTGTGACCTAGAGTCACCAGCTAGCATAGTAAGTATCAATGACATAGCCTCCAAACCACTATTGAATATAATTTCTGTTTTCAGGTGTTTTCCTACTAAATTGTGCATTCCTTTAGGGGCTATATCTCACTTATTTTTGTATCTTTTGTATCTTGCAAAATATTTCATGTAAGAAGAGGACAATGAATACTTATTAACTAAATGACAATGGACGTTGATTTCTTCCAAAGGTTTTGAACTTTATTCAGGCTTTACCAACCACACCCTCCAATAAAATGCTATCCCTTTCTAATTTCAGACATTGTTGAGAGGATACGGCAAATCACCTAGGCTCACTACAGGGGATTGTTAATCTCTTTTTCATAGTTTTGCCTAGAAAACCACAGTATCCTTCATTGTTCTCTCTGAATGCTTCCAATATTTGTGATTTATCTCAAGTGAGTTCAGCCCAGGCACCTCAGAGCTCTTCTGAGAATTTTCACATGTAAAATTAGATCATTCTGGTAATGAATTTTAAGGTCAACATTTATGTTTAAACTCGGGTCTTTTCAAACAATTGAGTACTATAGGATTATAAGAATAACTCGAAGTAGACAATATCATGGTGACAACTATAGTCCTTCATCTTCAATAGCAAGACATGCTGTGCTTTCTTTTTTTCTGTCTTTAACAATCATATTTATTTATGGCATCATGCTCACAAACACTTGTTTGTGTTATGTATTCTGGTCTCACATCTGCTTTTTTGAAACATAAGATGAAGAGACACTTTAATGTTTCCCCTGAGCTGTATTTTTTGTTTTGTTTTGTTTTTGTTTTCGTGGTTTTTTTGTTTTTTGTTTTTTGGTTTTTTTTAGTGTTTTGTGGACACTTGTAAACATTCAAACATCATTTTCCCTCAGAGTTGCCTAATTAGGGTGACCTCATGAATAAGGTTGCTTATAGCAACTGTGTCCTTCAAAAGCTTCTCCAGCAAGATTTTCTCAAGAACTCCAAATAATGAGACCATCACCAATGCTTTGTGAGCTCCTTTAATAGGGTTATTGTTACTAATGGCCCCAGGAGTACCGTAGTGATGGGTCATGCCTAGCTCTAAGAAGGAACCTGTACTTGAACACAAACAGGTATTATCTAAATGTAGTTCCAGGGCTAATTAGCAGGAGCCTTCATATTATCAGATACACATGTAATTAATCTGACAGGTTTAATTAATTAATTTCTTTGAAAGAGAGAGGGAGCATGTGAGCAGGAGGTTCAGAGAGGTGGGAGAGGCAAAGGGAACGAGAGAATCTTAAGCAAACTCTATACCCAGCACAGAGCCCAACATGGGGCTCGATCTCATGACCCTGAAGTCAGGACCTGAGCTGAAATTAAGAGTCTGATGCTCAACCGCCTGAGCCACCCAGGTGCCTTTAATCTGACAGGTTTATGATCATACTTTCCATCCGTATGTTCTTAGAACTCCCACTATTGAGATGGCTTGCCTTTTGCTACCTCATCTGTCTCAGTGGGTCAGGTTGGACATGAGAAGGAGTGTCAGCTGCCCACTGTCGACGCGGGGTCGGAGACACTGGCTGTGATGTGCTCTCCATGCAGCTAGTATATTTTCAACTGGGTACCTAATACTGATTTCACCATTTCCCTGATCAACCTGCTGATGACCCTTATTTGTTCAAAGAACAGCTCAAAATTCTGATTCTTATTTTGCAAATTTACATCACATTTGTCCCTTGACTTTGTATCTCCATAGAACTGTGGCATTTGATTTCAATATTAACACAATGTTTTACTACTTTGATTTGTGAAAATTTATTTTAAGTAGCCATGCTAGTTCCGTGATTAATTTTTTCTTGACAATTAAAAAACAAGACACTAAAATTATCTTGAATTGCTGACACAAAACATGATAGAAATGTTACATCAAAATAAATTAATTCAATTTTTACCTCAAAAGAGCACCTGGAGATTGGATTTATATAGAATAGGCAGAAACACATGGAATAGCATGGCATAGATTTCTTCAGGGATCGAGGATCAGAGCCCCCTGGTTACAGACGTGAATCACTGACTTTACCTCTACTGCCTATGATCAGATCTATAAGAAATTTAGGATCTAGTGAGATGTTTAACATCCTAAATATCAATACTTTGGAGAGTAGAATTATAAGCAGAAAATGGCAAATGTATTACCTTGAGAAACAATAGATTCTGAACAAAATTAGACATGTTTTAAATAGGGGTTTTAAAATGTTTACATTTAGGAAATAGATACTGATTTAAGAAATCTTAGTTTTCAAAAAGTTTTACTTTTATTTAATATCAATGACAAATGTAAGCCCTATTGGTAGCTGGGGTTTTTTTCTTAAGAAAATAAAGTACGGTGGGAGCGCCTGGGTGGCTTAGTGGGTTATGCATCTGCCTTTGGCTCAGGTCATGATCTCAGGTTCCTGGGATCGAGCCCCACATCGGGTTCCCTACTCAGTAGGAGCCTGCTTCTCTCTCTCCTACCTGCTCGTTCTCTCTCTCTGTCAAATGAGTAAATCCATAAATCTTTAAAAGAAAAAAAAAAAGAAGTATGGTAATGTATGTGCTTAAAGAAGTTTCAAAGGCAAATGCTTTTCTAGAACTCTGTCATGGGAGTCTAAATACATACATGGACATATATGACTATCCTACAAGCTTGCTACGATAAACCAGAGCCGTGTTAAAACAACAATCCTAAAATATCTGTAAATATGAAAACATTCCCATTGGAAGAAAGATTTTAGGTATCTGGTATAATGAAATAGTAAGATGGTTTTTTAGAGGATTAAAACAGCCCCACATGTTTGTATTTTGCACATGAACTGTAAGGCTCCAAATGATAAAGCACCAGCAGCAGAAACCCTAACTATATTACTAGGAAACTAAACTAGCTTGCATTTAATACAGTATTTGAATTCGTAGACTTTATAGGATTATACATTCTGTGAAGGTTTGTGGCATATGTACATATCCACATACACAAACATTTATTTTAATGATGTCTTAAATCCCAGCAGAAATAGGGAAGGAAATAGTGGTGGTCAGAACTCAAACGGACCCAGAGGAGCAGGGATAGGAATTTGTAAAGATATGACTGTTCCCAAGACCTCCAACTTTGAAAAGAGGAATTAATAGCTATAAAGGATGTGTGACAGCAGAATTTCTCAAACATTTGGCACAGAATTTGTCCCAAACCACAAAATGATGTGTAAGCACTTTGGAAAAAATCTCAGAAGGAAAAGAAAATGGCTCCTACTTGCTAAAAAAAGGATCTCACAATTTGTCACCTTGGAAAGATTCCATTTCATTTTTTGTGAAATTTGTTTTTAACTGTGAAGTGCAGAAATTCCCTTCACACTACACAGTGTGTACACTTCACCTCATAATCACAGACTAATTTGCAGGAGGATCTGTGCCACATTTTATATAACCAGTGTATATGGTGGAACGGTTTGGAGAGTTTTCTTGGTATAGTTTTACTTATTTTGTATTTGTTAAAAGTAGAGTTCCTTTGAAAATATAACGGAAAGATGAAAGCCCAGTGGATTCTGGTAACAAAAAAAAGTCGTCACAGAGCCCTGTCTATCCAGGGCCCCACCCAAGTGTAATAACTCTGTTGAACCACACAGTATGCATTTCCTTGCAGGTTCATTTCTGGGGCCAAATCAAGCTATTTTATGCCATACACTTTAACTTGATTTCCACAAATGTATTATTTATCTTCTACCTTAGTGTGTCATGTTTATTCCTATAAAATAGACTGTATTTTAAATGACATGGATTATTGAAAAGTAAATGAAGAGATTATACGTTGATATACTCCTAACTTCATAAAATTGGTAGAGATTGTGGCAATAGGATGCCAGTTTCCTGAAATTTGAGAAGATTTAGCCTACAGACCACCCCCCCCCATTCCTCAACTCTTGGCACAGTAATCATTTATCTCATGTGTTTTAGCACCTTATTGTATACACACTCCCTCTCTTGTTTTTTGTGTGTTTTATTTATGATTTTAAAGATTTTTTAAATTTATTTATTTGTGAGAGAGACAGAGATAGTGAGCCGAGCCATGAGGTTAAGGAGAAGCCAGGAGGAGAGGGAGAAGCTAGGAGGAGAGGGAGAAACAGGCTCCCCAGTGAGCAGGAACCCTGATGCAGGGCTTGATCCCAGGACCCTGGGATCATGACCTGAGCCGAAAGCAGACGCTTAACTGGCTGAGCCACCAGGCGCCCCACTTCTTGTGTGTTTTAATGAAAACAAATTATCCCATTGAAAGCTTCTTGCAGAAGAGAACTCAGTCTCCCACTTTATTTTATACTGTTCATGGTGTCTAAAAGATGAGAAGTCACAAAGCAATGGTTCAGTTGTACCTGTGCCTGCTCTGATGGAGGTAGGTGTGCTCAAATGACATTCCTCGGGAACCACATTGCTTTTCAAAGTCAGCTGCTTGACACTTTTCTTCCATCTATACATCACCCTTTTTTTTTTTTTTTTAGCTATCACAATATGAATAACGTTATTCCTAAACACTACCCTTCATCAGTTCACCCCATCCCCTTACCTATACACACACATTGACACACACACCTTCACACACATGAAAAAAATACTACAGAAACATGGAAAGGGTTATTTTGGGGTTTGTTATTTTGTTTAGGTATTGAATGCTACACCCTGTGAATAACAGGGTTTTTTTTTTTAAAGGAGAGGAAGAAAGGCTGGTCTGAATAATAAATAATTTTAACAAAATTATGTATGTGACAATCATACCTTAATTGTAGGTTGGTTCTTAGTGAGTTAGTTACCAGCAGAAAACGCTCCTTATTTGGGGCTTTGAAAGATCATTTGTTTGGAGGCAAAACAAAATTGGGTAATGTGTATTTCACTTTATTTTCTCTTAATGAGTTTGAACTTGTGCTTTAGTAAATCTCAGTGATCACCCTCACAATCAATGGATTGTGTCTAGATTGTTTCAATGTCTAGAGTGGTCCATTGCTATGACTCATACAAGTGTAATTCATTTACTGATGCACTTAGGTTCAGGCTTTTTTAAAAAAAAAATTATCAGAAAACATCTTCTAGGCATTCTTTGAAAGAATCTGTTGCATTGGACTTTGTCAAATGCATGATTGAAACAAATGGCATTTCCACATAACATATAGAATGTGTGCAATGTGGGGCGCCTGGGTGGCTCAGTGGGTTAAGCCTCTGCCTTCAGCCCAGGTCATGGTCCCGGGGTCTTGGGATCAAGCCCCGCATCAGGCTCTCTGCTCAGCAGGGAGCCTACTTCCCTTCCTCTCTCTGCCTGCCTCTCTGCCTACTTGTGATCTCTCTCTGTCAAATAAATAAATAAAAATCTTAAAAAAAAAAATGTGTACAATGTTATTTCCCTTCGGCGATGGTCATCAGAACCCATAGTTGAAAGTACTTCATTGTCTGTTGACCCAACTGACTGACCATGAAACATTCCAACCAAACAGAACCTTACACAGTCCTCATGTCTCTCTGGTTGCATATGGAATCATTTGTTTGTATCAGATGTTATCTGTCATATTACGCAATTCAAGGTAAAATAAAGGCTGAATTATTCTTAGTGAATGCACAAAAATAAAATAACCAGGTAATGTCCCTAATAAAATGTTCATAAATGGGAAAACACAAAAGATGAAAAATATGAATCAAGTTATCCAAAACTCACAAAGAAACACTTGCTCATGTATATATACAGTTGACCTTGGATATATGCAATTTACCTCATTTGTGACTACTTGTTAGGCTCTAACTAGCTCTAGATCTGCTTCTGGTAACAAGAAAAGTATGATAGTTTTTAGGATCAAAGCATTCTTGATTTTTTGAGGAAGATGGACTGTAAGAAGGAGGAAGTGAATGGAAGGTCTTGGTTCATTGCCTAGTAGCATAACATATTAATAGCATAACATATGAATGCCCCAGATTTCAAGCAAAAAAAGAAAAAAAAAACCTCTCTGATAAACAATCTCAGTATATATTCTGGAAAAAAAAAAAATCACCACATTCAAATCAAGGGACAGGGATATCACCAGGTACCCTGAATCTATGCTCTGCTCTCAGGAGACAGTCAAAAGCTGCAATGTACTTGGTCACACAATTTGAGTATATCAACAAAACAAACAACCCAGCGGGCCATGGAGCACCCATGTTTCCAACTTCCATTTCCATTCTGTTAACAAACTTGTTACCAAAACATTTCAAGATAGAGTAACAGAATACTGTCCAAGTGATTAATACAACAGTAGGATATTTGTTGTAATTTCTTTTCTTTTTTTTAAGATTTTATTTATTTATTTGACAGACAGAGATCACAAGTAGGCAGAGAGGCAGGCAGAGAGAGAGGAGGAAGCAGGCTCCCTGCGGATGTGGGGCTCAATCCCAGGACACTAGGATCATGACCCGAGCTCACGGCAGAGCCTTACCCCACTGAGCCATCTAGATGCCCCTGTTGTAATTTCTATATATAATTATATATACTACATATAACATTATATATAATACATAATAAAATTATACCTAGGTTGAATTGAATGTTTGGGTATTAAGAAAGAAGGGAACAGAGTGATCACAGATAGTGCAAGGGCCAGATCTCAGTATGAACATATTAATTCAGTCTGGCATGGTTTGCTGAGTGGGAAGATAATCATTGATAAAGCCATAAATCTAGGTAGGTAAAAATGAGTAATTTTGAAAGCCAGGCTGAAAACTTTTGATTTTCTTAGGTATTATGTGGGTAGTTATTTTGTACACTATTGAAAATAGTCAATCCTTACAAGATTCAGTTCTGTTTATAGTAATCTCCCCTTTCCCACAGTTTTGCTTTCCCCAGCTTCAGTGGTCTGAAAGCAGGTGATCCTCCTGCTCATGTATGCTGAGAAGGACGGTAGTTGCTATGTCACAAAACCTACATCATTCTCCTCACTTCGTCGCACCACATAGACATTGTATCATCTCACATCATCAGAGGAAGAAGGGTAAGTGCAACACAATAAGGTATTTCGAGACATAGGCAGAGAGACCTCATTTACATCACTTTTAATACAATATATTGTTAGAATGACTATTGTATTATTAGTTACTGTTGTTAAGCTCTTATTGTACTTCAATTATAAATTAAATTTTATCATAGGTATGTGTGTTTGGGAAAAAACATAGTATATAGAGGGTTCAGAACTAGGTTTTAGGCATCCACTGGGGGTTTTGGAACATATCCCCAAGGATAAGAAGAGACCACTGTCCTGGGGTTTTTACAAATTAGAGAAATATATATAATCAATTATAGCAAAGGACACAGAAATTCATATATATTCGTCATTTTACTCTTTTCTAAGGGTATTTTAACTGGGAGTCTTAAACCAGATTTTCTGTCTGTACTATATTAGATGATTTAATTTTTCATGTGTCCTCTACTCCCAGTTAGCTCCCTTTGACAAGAAGTAAAAGAATGAAGACTAGAAGAGAGAAAATGAAAATATTTGGGTCTGCAAACAATTTTCTGTACAAAGTATAAGGAAGTGAGATTGAATTCTTCATAAGGTCGATAAATTATCCCTGAAGACAATTTCAAAAAAGAAAACCAATAGTGGTTAACACAGAACTGGCAACCCAAGCACCATTTACAAACTCTTCTTATGGTGCACCCTCTCACCAAATTAAGGTTTTAAAGATATTTATATTCTTGGGCTTATATTCTGCTTAGGATGTGACTGATTCCAAACCATAAGATGAAAAGGAAGTCTCTAGAGGTGCTTCTGGGAAAGCAACCAAAAGGGGAATAGACATAGATAAATGTTAGTACAGGAAACATACACACTTTCCTCAGGATGTGATTCCTGGAGCTTTAGCAGCCACATTGTGCCCAGGAGATAATTGCCAACAAGGCAGAATCATTGGCCCTACGAGTGTCAACCCACTGTCTCAGTGCAAGTAAAAGCCTGAAATCTGTTTATGTTGGAAAAATAAATCTCAATTATTTAAACCATGGTAAGTTAGGCGTTTTGTTTTGTTTTGTTTTGTTATTGTTGCTGCCATGGCTGTTACTGTTACTTGGCCTTGAACTCATTCCTGATCAGCATAAAGTTTTTATTTTTTATGCGAAGGTGATTTTATTAAATAAAAGCAGAGTCTAGCATGAGGGATGACCCTAAAAAGTAACATTTTCACACGTATGCATGCTTTATGCTACTTATGTTCATGTTTTTAATGTATTTATTAAAAATTCTTAGAATCAAATAAATAAAATATATAGTTTTCCAGTGAAGTTTTTAGTCTATTATAATATTGCAAGATTCCGTTTACTCATGACATGAAAAGCCACTGATTCTGAAGACTTATGGCTTAATTTGTTGAGATGAGTCTTAATGGTCATACATTTGAGACAAGACCAAGTCTCCAGGATGTTTTAGTTGTGAAAAAAAAATAAAGACAGATGTTTCAAAAAATGAAAATTGTCAGATAAAAACATTTAATAGCATATATTATTATTTACATATTTATATGTTATATAGTATGTATTATATATTGTTTCTTGTATTATGTATTTTATGTTATATATTAATATATTTTATATTTATATATTTTAAAATATTTATTTAATAAATATGTAAATTTTAAAAATATGTAAATTTAGAATGAATATAGAAATTATAGAAATATGTTTCTATAGTCTATACTACATGTGGTATGTATTTTAATGCATTTCTTATACTTTAATATTATTAAATATTGTATATCATATGTTTATATATAATACTCTTATATTTTAAAAGTTAAAATGACTAGTACTGATGGCACCTTCCAGATATCTAAAGGATTTTGCTTTGATGTCATCAGAATATCCAAAGACATAATCTTTATTTCACTATGGGGATACTTTTAAATCAGAAGAAGAAGGTGGGAAACATAGGTCTTTTTAAAAGTGCCTTTGTTAATTACCATTTAAAATTTAAGAGAGGATTCAAAAAGCGTTAAAAACTAAGACCTTTTTAGCATACTCATGTTTGCTTATGTCATGTAAACTTTTAGCAATTTGTTGCTAATTGGGAAGTATATACCACATTGTATCCTTTTAAACTAACTTAAAATAATATTTATAAGCTATAGATTCTCCATCTTTGGAATCTTGTCCACCCAGATCCTGACTATTGATAACAAAATGACAAATACTGAATGTCCCTAAATATCTCTTTTGGCATTAAATAGAATGAAAAAGTATCTTTATTCTGCAATAATTCTTCAATATAATTAACCTAGACTTCCTAAAATTTTCAAGAAGTGTAGCTCAATATGCATCCAATTTTTAGGTGTTAAAAAAGGAAAAAAACAAAACAAAACATCTGTGGCCTTCACCAAAGAGTATGACAGTTACTGAAGAATAGAAGTTCAGTAGTTTGTTCTGGAAGATTACACTTCTCTTTTAGGGCTTTCAGGGAAAGAAGCCCGTAGTTCAGTAGTGCCACAACTGATTAAACAAACTTCAAGAAGCAAGAGGTTTTAAGGGGCGGCTGTCGTTGCTATGCACTCTTCATAAGTAATTCAACTACTTAAAACTGTTTTCCAAAGTGAAGGATGCAGTGAGTAGAATTTCATGTGTCTGTGCTTTGAGTCTATTCTCTGTTAACCTTTCTCTGAAAAGACATGCCAGACATTATTTTCAGACAATTGTTCTGTTCAGAGAAACACTAAGAACAAATAAGCATTTGCACTTGAAGTGTGAAGAACATTTTAATGGCGTTAGAAATAATTTTGCTTTGCTAGCTGCAGGGCTAACAAAAATGACTAAAGAAAAACAGTCCCAAAATGTGGTGAAAAGATATTTAGATTTATCACTGAACTTTGTCTGCTGTTTCTCAGACCTTTTCTTTCACCAGCTGATAATAAATGTCATGTATCCTTCATGGTCCTGTCACAAAAGAAAAAGTATCTCTTCATCGAGGTGTAAGGCTCTTCATCTTGTCAAAAAATGACGGGCTTCCAAATAAAAGATTAAAGGTCTGAGGTTTTAATCTCTCAAAGTTGAAAAAAAAAAAAAAAAACTTTCTAAAACTTAGATACTTTCTCCCAATGACAAATTATCTTAAAACGTACAGGATAGATTATGTTTTAGCATCTTTAAGTAATAAAGGAAATTACAAATAACCAATATTAGGGAATATCCATCCAACCAAGTAGGTATATGTTGAAAATATAGTAAATAGATCAGTGCTGCTTTTGTTACTTAAGGATATCAGTTATTAAGAAACTGAAATTTTTAAGTTGATACGGCAAGCTTGCAACTATCAAACCACAATCTAACATCTAAAGCAGAAGGTGAAGAAACGCCTTACATGGGGGAATATTCCTCAGAGGGAGGTTGGTGTCATGCACTGATACAGATTGTGTTCTGTGTTCTAGGTAGTCTGGCCTCCACTATTTCCCCTCCTGCCTGATTCTGACCTTGGGAAACTGACCTTCTCTCCATGAGCTCCAGTTTTCTGATATCTGAAATTGACTTTCTTGTCAGTTTTTCACACCTACTTCCCAAGGATCTCCAAGCTCCTTGAGAGCTAAGCTCTTAATATCTAGTTCATGATTTGAGTGTCATTTGAAATATCTACCCCTGCTGCCCCAAGAAAGAGATGCCCATCTGTTTTAAAGCAAGATTTTCCACGTCTGTCTTTCTGTCTCTCCCAGAGAGAGGATGCATTATCTCCTCGTTTTTCTTTCTGTATTGGCATCTTCTGGGGTTCCCCATCCCACCTCACTCCCAGGGCCCTTCCCAGTCGCCAGGAGCCAGGAGTCTAAATGTCTTACTGACAGAAGTAGGCTCGGAAAGCTAATCCACTCTGTCCTCCTCCTGGTTTTATCCCTTGATGTCATCTGCCCTTCTGTTTGTTAGGGTAATTTTCTTTATGTCATTTGCTCACTTTTACTTCATTACAATAAAGGGAGGCCACACTAAGCATAGCAATAGTGACCCAGGAAATACACAGGTTCTCAACCTTGTACTCACTCACTTACAAGACAGCATTTCCAGCTGTTGAAAGGAAATCTCTCCCCTAGTTGGATCCCATTCCCCCTCCCCTCTCTTAACTTTGGTGATTATAACTCCCAAGCATGTCTTCAAATTTTACAACTTATGTTTGTATATGCAATTCCAGAAGTATTATGTTATGTTTTTAAATTATACATAAATGGTATCACATAGCAGGTCTTCAGCAAACTCCCTCTTGCTAAATATTATTACTAAGGTTCATTCATATTTATGTGTGTAGCTTGAGTCAGTTTGCTGTCATTGCTATAAACAAGTTTATTGTGCTAATGTATCATATTTTATTCTCATTTTTATGAACCTGTTCACTGTTTGTCTATTTTTTACAAATAGCTTCTAAGAATACTCCTGTATGCATCTCTTTGGGAACATTGTAAAGGTTTCTCTAGGCTACAATATGGACATAGAATGAGTACTTGAGAGAGAGAAGCTCTTACAATTCTTCTCTGCATTGCAAAAAAAATAGCAAGTTTTTATTGGAATTGTATTGGTGGACATACTAAATTCGAGATAATTGACATCTTTACAATAGTAAGATGAGGTCTCTCTCAATATATTGCAATAAAATGCTATAATTTTCTTTACACTGACTTTGCACAACCTCATTAAATCAAGTGGGTCCCAGTGGCCATACTTTGTTGATTTTTTAAAATAGCATCTTTATGTAAATTTGCATTTTCTCAATTTCATTTCTGAGATATACTAAAAAGTTAATATTTTATATACATCATATATCCAGCAAAACTGATCAATTTACTTCTTATGTTAATTTTGTTATCTATTCTGAATATTTCAGTAGACTTTTTTTTTTTTTTTTTTTTGAAGGTCAAGCAAAGCTTTACGTGGCACCAAGCATCAAGAATCTAACCAAACGTTTGGGGCCACATCTCTTACAAGTGAGGGCGACCCTTCTCTGTTTCACAGTCTACCTTTTAAGGGCAAAGACCATGCGGTCGGGCCTGGCCATGCACAGGTGGCCAATGAGATTGTAACACACACAGGAAACTCCACAGTGATGCTAGGTGACCAATTGAGTTACAATTTACCCTAGTAGACATTTGAACCAGCCTATCACACCTTGATTGGGATTGGTGCCCAAAAGGCTCCCAAAGGGCGGGGCTCATACTCCTTGGTACCCAGGGAGACAGTATGCATCCCCCCACTATTCCGATGTTTCTACCTGGCCTGACCCACCTTTGTATCTGGGCTTTGTTACCTGAAGCTGGTTTCCAGGACTTGTCTCCAAGTAAATCCCCTGGGGGAAAGGGAGCAGGGACAGTTTCTAAATAGGTCCTTACATTCCCCCTCTTTTCTTTGGAGACTAGTCAAATCTTTGACTTTTTAGCCAGTTCTATACCCTCCTTTTAACGTCTGCTAGACTGCTTTAATGACTCCAGTGTGATTTTTTAAGTTAAAACTATATCATCTGTGAATATGGATTTTTCTTCATTTTCAAGTCTTACAAAACACTCCATTCATTGTTTTTTGGCTCTAGCTGAGATCTGTAGGGCAACACTGAAGAGGAATGGGGGTAGCAAGAATCCTTGTCTTGATCCCGGTTTTCACCAGAATGCTCCAATGTTCTTACCTGAAGTATCATGTTACCCATGGGTTCTGGGTGGTACAGGTTATGAGTTTAATAAATGTTCCTTCAGGGCGCCTGGGTGGCTCAGTGGGTTAAGCTGCTGCCCTCGGCTCAGGTCATGATCTCAGGGTCCTGGGATCAAGTCCCACATCGGGCTCTCTGCTCAGCAGGGAGCCTGCTTCCTCCTCTCTCTCTGCCTGCCTCTCTGCCTACTTGTGTTCTCTGTCAAATAAATAAATAAAATCTTTAAAAAACAAACAACAACAACAAAAAAGAAATGTTCCTTCAAAGAGTTAGTTAAGATTTGTTTTGATCATTTTGGAGCCATAAATATGTGACAGAGTCTACAGAACCTATTGTCCTGATCAAATGTTTTCATCCTTTAATTTATAAACGTAGTGGAATACATTAATGACTTTCTAATATTAATCCATCCTTGAAGCTGTGGAGTAAACTTAAATTTGGGATTTTTTTTATTGTTTTTGTTTTTGCAAGCTTAATTGTTACAAAGGATTATTTGTTTCTTCTACAGGCAGATTTGGATTGCTAAGTATTTGTTTCAGCTTCTACCATCTACATCAGTGAGAAAGTGTGCCCTATAGTTTTTTTCAGACTTCACCTCATTTGGGTATCAGTACTCTTTTGTAATAGTTTCCCCCTTTTTAGTAATCTGTAAAAGCTTATCTAATAGGAACTTGATGTATCTTAAATATATCTATCAAACAATTCATTGTAAAAACATGTAATCTTCTTTTTTTATTTTGAAAAGCACATTTTTTCAATGTAGTAAAATGTGCATAACATAAAATTTACCATTTTAACCATTCTTAATTGTACAGGTTCATCATATTACATATATTCACACTGTTGTGTGACCATTGCACAGACTTCTTCCCCAGCTGAAGTTCTGTAGCCATTAAACACTTACTGAAAGGCATGTTTTTAAGTCCCAAATTTCTATTGGTTCTTAGAATATTGCCTTTAAGCAAGAGATAACTACTAGACATGAATAGACAAAAAGATTAGAGGACGTTTTATTTGTAACAAGGGACGTTTTATTTATGCAGTATTAGGAAGATCATCAGAAACCATAAGGTTTCTTCCACAAGTGATTATTTGGCTTATGGAAGATACAGAAACCATTGTAGAACCCTGGGGAATAAAGGATTCTTTGAAAGGGCAGCACCCCTCCTCTCCGCCCTGACCGCAGAAAGCCTGTGTAAGGTACTATACCAGAGAAGTCAGTGGATAGGTCTAGGAACTGGAAATTAACTTGGGTTAGGGGAAAAAAAAAAAAAAAAAAAAGTGATATGGACCTGACTTAGAGTATTAAGATTCACACTCACTTCATATGAATTCTAAATATGAATTTCTTCCAATAAGATGTTCTCCCAAAGTCTGAGACAGAACACTCTCACTGTATGGAAATCACTGCTGGAAATTGTAACAAGAATCTTGGGCCAGGAAAGGAACTATTCATCCTGCATCAGCTACAGTGGGAGTGGTTTTCTAAAGCCAGGTCACAACTTCACTTCTTTGACACCTAAGGGACAGCTTGTAGGTGTTGGGAACTTTAATATTAAAAGCACTCATACCCATCACACCAAGTCTCTGAAATTACTATTTCTATCCACCTATTGATGTCTTCTCAAACTACTTTACCTTTTCTAGGGTACAGTCTTGCCTTTATATCTCTACTCTACTTGAAATCCTAAGACAGTCTGTACGGTAGCAATGAGGGATTGGAACCAGGAGATTGCTCTGTTTATGCTGTGAGTGAAGCTGAAATGCAATCATGTCTATTCCTAGCTTCACAGGAGGAGACTTGGAGATGTGTAATGGAAATACGGATGTACTGAAGAATTTTAAGTGTAATTATCTCTCCCTAATATATTCACCGTGGGGCTTTCATATCTTGTTTGAAGTGAATTTACAGAGAATTGGACAAACTTATATCTGAATATGAGATGAAATCATGTTCGTATCACCCCTTGGCACCATCATGAATGCAGATGCTTTGAAGGGTTCACAGTTAAGTACAGAGTTGGGAATTTTTTCTGTGAAGATCCATACAGTAATTTGGTGGTGGGGGGGTGGGGGCGGTGCAAGACATTTAGTTCTGTTGCAACTACTCAAGCCTGCTGTCGCAGCCCAAAAAGAGCCATAGAAAATATGAAATTGATGGGCAGAGCTGGGTTCCAATAAAACTTTATTTACAAAGTGGACAGAGGTGTGGATTTGACTCTTAGTTCATAGCTTCCCCTTAGTTCAGAGCTGGGTTCCAATAAAACTTTATTTACAAAGTGGACAGAGGTGTGGATTTGACTCTTAGTTCATAGCTTCCCC
>NC_081571.1:76971410-76984567 GCF_022355385.1 Mustela nigripes | reverse complement strand
ATAGGGAGCCATCGCCATTGTTGACCCACCTTGGCTGTGGTGTGAGTTTTACTTTCATGCCCTCATCTACCTATGTAAAGAAGCAAATTTGGGACTCACATGTGTCTACTAACTTCCAAATATCCCAAACCCTTCCCCAGGTTTACATTTTGAGTATGAAGTAGTTATCATGGAACAAAACGATGTTTGAGAGATATTCATTCAAGTGGCTTATTAATAGGGTGATTTTTATGCTTAACTTCTGAGGCTTTGGAGATTGATTCCATTCTGATCTTTATTCTTGGACAATTAGTTCATTAATTAATTTGAGTTTTGCCTCAAATACATTAATAAGAAGAAACACATTATTGCAGAAGCACTTGTCATCCTGGTGTACTTATTATATACAGACCTTGAGAATATCATAAAGTCAGTGAATGGACACTTGGGGTCATTGCTTAGTTGCAGTGTGTCTGCATTAGGTGATATCTACTTTTTAAATTTTTTCTTAAGATTTATTTATTTATTTTAGAGAGAGTGTGTGGTAGGGGAGAGCAGAGGGAGGGAGAGAGAATCCTCAAGCAGAATCCCCGCTGAGTGCCAAGCCTGACTTGGAACTTGATCCCAGGACAATGAGATCATGACCTGAGCCAAAATCAAGAATTGATTAACCACCTGAGCCACACAGGTGCCCTACCTGTATGCATCATTACATAACTGGTCCACAAGTGGTAAAATGGCACTGGTTGTGTTTTGTTTTGTTTCGTTTGTTGGTTTGTTTGTTTGTTTGTTTAAATATACTCACAACCTGGGTATTAAAATCAGGTGACTTGGCTTGCAATCATATAGTCACAGTTCTCAAGCAGTGTGTCCAGGGGATCTGGCAAGCTCACAGGGATACTAAAGTGTATTTGAAGTTCTCAAAGAAAAAACAGTGATTCTCAATCCCTACTTATTTATCTACCCCTTTACAACTATATTATTAGGTTGTCCTTTTGAACCCTTTCATACCAGTCTTTATTAAGCTCAGTAAAGTTTTATTTATTTATCTAATTATGGGTTTTTTGTTATATATTTATTTTTCTAATTCTGAAATTTCTGTGATAGTGGCGTTAACTATTCTGAACTTATCCATAATAGCTTTTCAAATTTTTTTCCTATCATCCTTTCCCCCTCTTTGTCTTTTTGCTTTTTTGAAATAAATCACTGGATTACTCCTCCAAGAATTTAAATTCGTTTTCACATTACCTAGCTGTAATTAGTTCTGTTTCAGCAAACATCTTTGTCTTTAGGGATTTGAGCATAGTCTCTCCCAGAGCCAGGCCTGCAGGTTCCTTCTGGGGCCAGAAGTTCCATATGAAGTAAGAACTCCTTGCCAAGGAGGGAAGTAATCCTTTGGAAGCAACAGCCTGAAGTTATAGGATCCAAATCATCTATCCTATACACAACCATAGTTTTCATAAATTACCATTTTAATTCCACCATTACCAACTCATTGTTCAGATTAACTCATATCTAAGTCCCTGACTGTGATTCTTTTAACAACACCTGATTAAACTTCCTTTTGTCTTTCCAAATCATTTCCAAATATATTTAGAAAACTAAACAATACTCTTTCAACGAAGAAGACTCTACAAACAAACAAACAAAAAATGAAAGAAAGGCAAATAAAAAAGTATCCTTCCTAATACAGAATTGGTTTTGTAGAAAATAATGTAATTTGCAACCTTGGTTTCAACTTATAAATTATAATACTAAACAGTCTATCTAGATGTGAAACTCTCAGAGCACTGGGATAAAAAAGGGCACATTCAAGTTTTATTCTTAATTATAGAAAGATGGTATCAGTTGTGAAAGCAACAATTCATGTTCTTATTCTAGAATCTGCCCAATTTATAAATCATTTTACTCTTATAACTGGTACACCTTAGGTGTTTTTATTAATGAAAAGGTACATCTTAGAAAAAGTATCCTTTCCAAACAGTAGAAAAATAGGATGCGATAAATTCCCCCAAAGAACAAATAAACCAGCTCGAGTCCTGGCCAGTTTTATTGCAGAACTGAAGTATGGGTGGGAGTAGGGGAGTGATTTTGTTAAACTTTTCAGCTTCCTATCGGACTAACTGCTGTCTTGAATGCCTTCACTGTGTAACATGGTATAGATCTGCTTCAGTATTCGAGAAGCATAAATCCTCCATCTGGATTATATTGTAGGTGTGAAAGTTTGTAGTTGAAAGACATGTACTTGGCAAAAACTTAAAATTACAGGAAGCTTTTTGAGTAAGTGAAAGGTGAGAAATTACTACAGTCAAAAGATCTGAATATCTGATTTCTTCATTTTGAATTTTACAGTTTTCTTTACAGCACTTGGAAACTTAAATGAGTCTAAAATCACTATCATTTTATATTTATTTTTCAAAAAAAATCTTCTTTAGAAACATTTTGTTCACTGATGTAGGAGACCATTTCTTTATAAAAGTGCTTTAAAATATACAGAAAATCTTGCATTTTACAACTTGTAATATATTGAGGGTCAAAACGAAAAAAGAAAAGCATAAGAAAAAGCAGACTTTAACAGGAATATATGTCCCCAAAGTGACACTTCCCTAAATTTCAAAACTTTAGAGCAGAATAACTATAGTAACACCTCCCTGAACAGCCAGATAGAAGTACCCATCTGACAACAAGCCTTTAGAAGGAAGGACACACAAGTGAGTCCAGCCCTCCAGGCTTCATACAGCGCAGGTGTGGTTTGTTCACTTCTGTAGGCAAGATTCCCAATCTTCCATGTCCATCCACATCACTCTCCAACCTGCTTCCCCACCCTCCTAGTGCACATCTCCAGCTGGCCGTGTCAGAGGCACCTCCAACACAAGCACAGAAGGAAACTAGTGTGTCTATTGTTCAAGTCAAATCTCTATGCCAGTTCCTGTACAGGTAAATAAATGAACAACTTGGAAATCATCCTCCATTCTCTTCTTTTCCCTGACTACCAAATGTAACCTCTCACACAAAGACACACTTGGGGACGGTTTTAACTTCCTTACACATCGCACTTTCATGCTCACCTATCTAACCCTGGTATCACACCATTAGTTTAGGTCTTACTATTTCTTTACTCCAGCCTGGCGCTCCTGCACATTGGTCCTTCTGTGGTCAGGTCTCCTTTCTTTGTTTTGTTTTGTTTTCCATAGAGATGGAATTGGCATATAACATTGTGCTAGATCATGGCATACAATGTATTGTTTGATGTGTGTGTTTATATTATGAAATAATTATTACAATAACTTTAGTTAACTTTAGTTAAATATCACACACGGAGTTACATTTTTTTTTTTATTCTGGTGATGACGACTTTTCAGATCTACTTTCTTGTCAACTTTCAAACATACAGTACAGTATCCTTAACTATAGCCATGGTCTGGTTGTTATATTCCCAGGATGTATTTATCTTATAACTGGAAGTTTTGCCTCTTTTTTTTTTTTTTTTAAGATTTCATTTATTTATGTATTTGTGTGTGAGAGAGAGAGAGCGCACAAGCAGGCAGAGAGGCAGGCAGAGGCAGAGACAGAAGCAGGCTCCCTGCTGAGCAAGGAGCACGTTGTGGGACTCGATCCCAGACCCCTGAGATCATGACCTGAGCCAAAGATAGCAGCTTAACTGACTGAGTCACCCAGGTATCCCTGGAAGTTTGGTCTCTTTTTTTTTAATGCCCAGATTGTCCTCAGTGCTGTACAACTTCAAGAACAATATTGGATTAATGTCAATTAATTTTAAACTCCCAGTAGTGGGTCTCCAGTGACTGTAAGATTAAAGGCAAATTTAAGGACAAATAAGAATTTATGTGGATGATATTTATAAACATGCAAATAATGTAAATAAAAAGTGATATTTCACATGGATAACACACAAATAGTCTAAAACAAAAATATTCAACAACAGGATATGATCTGAGAAAAATAATTACAATTAGAGCAAAGATCCCTTTATTATTTTAAAAATGGAGTAGACTTGAGGTGCCTGGGAGCCTCAGTCAGTTAAGCATCTGCCTTTGGCTCAGGTGATGATCCTGGAGTCCTGGGCTCAAGCCCCAAGTTGGGCTCCCTGCCTCCTTCTAACTAGTGCTCTTTCACGCTATTGGTCTCACTATCTCTGTCTCTCTCTCTCAAATAAATAAATAAAATCCAAAAAAAAAAAAAAAGAGTAGATTGATTAATTCACTTTATATTTCATTAAATTGTGTATTCACACCAAAATATATAGGGGAA
The DNA here is from genome assembly GCF_022355385.1 of Mustela nigripes. Lineage (NCBI taxonomy): Eukaryota > Metazoa > Chordata > Mammalia > Carnivora > Mustelidae > Mustela > Mustela nigripes. Next base: position 76,980,319 of record NC_081571.1, on the reverse strand, counting down.
CGACTAAAGTTAGAGACTATTAATAAACATTTCAAACTAATGGAGGAAAAAAAGATAAAGATAATTAGACTTGACTGAACAAACTAAATCCTCTAAAAGTATCAAAGCATGAAAATGTTTGAAGAGAAAGAATAAAATAACATATATCTATCAGATATATGTTAAGCACTAGTCAGCTGATGCAGCAGTATTAATATCAGATGAACTGGGCTTTGGAGTAAAATTATAGTAAAGATAAGGTGGTTCTACATGATGGTTAAAAATCCACTAATCGGGGTGCCTGGGTAGCTCAGCGGGTTAAGCCGCTGCCTTTGGCTCAGGTCATGATCTCGGGGTCCTGGGATCGAGTCCTGCATCGGCCTCTGTGCTCAGCAGGGAGCCTGCTTCCCTCTCTCTCTCTCTCTCTCTGCCTGCCTCTCCATCTATTTGTGATCTCTCTCTGTCAAATAAATAAATAAAATTAAAAAAATAAATAAAAATCCACTAATCAGAAAAATATAAATTATTTAAATGTACACATTTCTAGCATTATTGCTTCAAAATATATTTAGCAAGAATTGAAAGAATTACACATAAAGTATAAATCTGCCATCAGGATAGAAAATTAGAGTTTACCTCTCTAAGATATTAGAAGTCGACCAATAGGGAAACCTGTATGTCTCAGCTGGTTAAGCATCTGCCTTTGGCTCAGGTCATGATCCCAGGGTCCAGGAATCAAGTCCTGTATCAGGGCCCTTGCTCAGCAAGGAGCCTGCTTCTCCATCTGTCTGTCTTTCACTCTCCTTGGGCTTTCTTTCTCTCGTTGGCAAATAAGCAAAATCTTTGAAAAAGAAGAAGTAGACCACTAAAAAAGTATTACGAATTAGAACAGCACAATTGTACTAGTCAGGGTCCACTCAAGACACAAAAATCACATGGCACTTCGAACAATCATTAACTATACCTAAGGGGTTACTGTGGGTAAAGATAACTCTAAAGAAGAGAAGAATGGCAGATACAGGAGCACCTTCTACCTCCAGGGATGAGATAGTCCTAAAAGAAGGAAAAATTCTGAAAATCTTCCATGATCCCCACCTCTAGGCCTGAGATCTAGAGCTTACTAGATGGGCTTGACCGCAAGTCACAGAGTGGCCAAGGGTGCCATGCTGGCAGAACTCGCTAGGAAGTTTTCATCTGGGTTGCTTGGAAACATCCATTTCAGGGAGATACCATCTATAGACCTTGTCGGGAAGGTCTGAAGAGCTATGTGCTAGGGAGGCTGTCCCAGGAAGAGTTGTAGAATATGCACAGCCACCATATGTCTCAGGAGCTCTCCCTCCTTCAGTGTCTCTGTGTCTCTCACATTGCAGCATGACGCCATGCAATCTGGTAAGAGCAGAATGTCATAGACCACAAGCAGAGTTCCAGAGGGTGGATTTGGAATGAAAGGTGACGGTTTATAACTGGCACGGTGATCAACAAACTGATCTAGTGATGACATGAAGAAAATCACACAAGGAAGACACACTAGTGTTGACTCTCAGATGGAACATCTCTGCAAATACAGCTACAACTATGGTATAGATTTGGAAACTAAAATAAATAAATAAATAAATAAATAAATAAATAAAAACATCTATGACACTCATGAGTCAAAGAGGAAGTTAAAATAGGACACTTACAAATATTCAAAATGGACAGAAAATGGAAATAAGACACAGAAAATTAACAAGGCAGTGCAGGATCCCAGGGTCCTGGTATCGAGCCTCCACATTGGGCTCTCTGCTCAGCGGGGAGCCTGCTTCCCTTCCTCTCTCTCCGCCTGCCTCTCTGCCTACTTCTGATCTCTGTCTGTCAAATAAATAAATAAATAAATAAATAAATAAATCTTTAAAACAAAAGAAGAAAACCTCAAACTTAATGAAAATATGCATCTAAATTATAAAGTCAAAAAATATTTAGAAAATAAATCTGAAGGCGGAAAGATAGAAAGTAGTAAATATGACAGAAGTGAATGAAAATTGAAAAGTGAAGTTGTGAATGAAATAGAAATAGTATAATGTTGGATGAGACCAAACACTGCTCCTGTAAAATACAAGCCTGGCAGCTAACAAAACATAAGAGAAAGAGAAAACCAAAAATAATTTGATGGGATTTACCCTTTTGAACATTGAGATCTACTAGAAAATGAAAGCCATTTGGATGATTTGGCAATGGTACTGGACGTAGACAAATAATGGGAGGGAATGGAATAAGAGAGCCCAGAAATTGGTCAAATATATGCGTAAACTGATTTATGACAGGGCGTCAGTTGCAAATTTATGAGAAAATGATATATTATATAATAAATATTGATGGGATGATTGTTTATGTTCATAGAAAAAGATGCAATTCAATTCATCTCTGACACAATAAAACTATGAAATCGACGTGGATTAAATATATAAATATGAAAGGCATGGTTATGATGTTGAGGTAAGGAATGATCTTTTAAATGCTATTTGTCAAATACATTAAAACTAAGTTTTATTTTTTAATAAAATAGGGACCATAAAAAAGATGTGAAAGACAAACCATTTATTGGAAAATATTTGCCACCCAAGCAACAACAACAAAACCCCTCCAAATCAGTAATAATAATTAAAAAATTAAATACAGTGGGGACAACTCTGGAATTACAGAACAAAGAGTTCTGTGGAAACCCCTCCCCAGGGGGATAACCATAACTTGTCACAATTATTTAAAAAATCTACTACAGTTTCTGGAAGTTTCCAGAAGGCCAAATTTTAAACAAATTTCTTTTAATTATTCAAGGAAATGTATCAAATCTTGGTAAGAACAGGTAGTTTTTCTGGAACTTGGAGCAGGATCTACTTAACAAACCCTAAGCTGAGCATGATGGAAACTCCATTATGAGCAGTTAGGACCAAAAACATATGCCTTGCTCTCACTGAAGGTGTCAGCCAAAGGTCATGGTGTTTCCCCAGAAGTGGTAGACTACCAGCAATTTTCATCCCTCTGAACTCTGCCCTATCCTCCATATCACCAACACTTATCCCAGGGGCTGAGGGTCATGAGCAGTACAGCCCTATCACCTTCATCCCATCACCCTCCTAAGGCTGGGGTTCCACATCAGAAGAGCAAAGCCAAGAATGCCAGTAGCTATTGATCCCATCCATGAAATAAAATAGACCACAGCCTTAGTTTCATGTCATATAGAAAAATTAGCTTGAAATAGATCATAGATCTAAACGTAAATGCTATAACTTCCAAAAATAGTTAGGAGAAAATCACTGTGAACTTGAAGAAGGAAAAGATTTTTTTTGTTGTTTAAAGATTGTATTTATTTATTTGACAACCAGAGATCACAAGCAGGCAGAGAAGCAGGCAGAGAGAGAGAGGAGGAAGCAGGCTCCCCGCTGGGCAGAAAGCCCAATGCGGGGCTTGATCCCAGGACCCTGGGATCATGACCTGAGTCAAAGGCAAAGGCTTTAAGCCACTGAGCCACCCAGGCACCCCAGCAAAAATTTTTAATGTAGGACACCACCAGCAGAAAACATAAAGAAAAATTGATCCCTTAGACTTCATCAAACTGAAAAATTTGTGCCCTTCAAAAGACAGTGTTAAGACTTTGAAAAGGCTAGCTACCAGGTGCAGAAAAATTTTGCAATTCACATATTAACAAAGCACTGGTATACAGAATATATTAAAATAAACCCTCATATCTCAGTAGTAAGAATGCAAACAACTCAATTAAATTTAACCCAAAGATTTAAATGGACATTGTATAAAAGATGATGCAAATGGCTAATAAGCACATAAAAATGCTGATTATTAGTCATCGTACCAATGCACATTAAAACCACAGTGAGATATCCATTGGAATGCCTAAAATTATAAATACTGATATTAATGCTGTGACTCTCATACTTTGCCCATAAGAGTGTAAAACTGTACAAGTACTCTAGAAAACCATTTCTTATAAAGTTAAGCTCCCACTTATCATACAACCCAGTCATTCAGACCCAGTCATTTTCCCCAAAAGAAATGAAAATGTTTATCTCCATAAGGAATAGTAGATAAGTATCAAAAGCATTTATATTCAAAGTAGCTGGATACTGGACATAATTTAAGCGTCCCTTAATATAATCCATCGATAAACAACTTGAGGTCTACACCCACAATGGAATACTACTTAGCAATAAAGGAAAAATAAACTAGTGGTACTCTCATTAATAGAAACATAAAACATTGTGCTGAAACAAGTACATTGTATGGTTACCTTCATATGAATTCTAAAAAAGACAAACTACTCTTTAGTGACAAAAAGCAGAATACGGGTTGCCAGTGAAGGGCGCCAGATTTATTGTGAAATGGTATGAGGAAATGTACCTCTCAAAATTCTTTAAACAGTTCTTTTAAAGCATTTTGTTCTATTTAAATTATACCTCAGTAAAATTCTGTTTAAGGAAATAAATCCACAAAATGCAAGGAAAACAAAACTTCGTAAAATTTTCTTAGCATTCCTTATAAGAACACAACATGAATATTTTGAATCTGTTGCACAGTTAGTGGAAATGCAAGCTGGGGCAGCCACCCTGGAAAACAGTATGGAGGTTCCTCAAAAAGTGGAGGAGTTACCCTAAAACCCAGCAATCACACTACTAGGTATTTACCCCAAATATACAAATGTAGTGATCTGAAGGGGCACCTGTACCCAATGTTTATAGCAGCAATGTCCACAATAGTCAAACTATGGCAAGAGCCCAGATGTCCATCAACAAATAAATGGATAAAGATGTGGTATATACAGAAAATGGAATATTACTCAACCATCAAAAAAAGAAATCTTGCCATTTGCAACTACGTGGATGGAACTAAAGGGTATTATGCTTTTATTAGGAAATAAGTCAGTCAGAGAAAGATAATTATCATATGATTTCATTCATGTGTGGAATTTGACAAAATAGAAGATCATAGAGGAAGGGAGGGAAAAAATAAAATAAAACAAATACAGGAAGGAAAGCAAACCATAAGAGACTCTTAACTATAGGAAACGGTTGCTGAAGGGGACGTGGCAGGGGATGGGGTAATTGGGTGATGGGCTTTAAGGAGAGCATGTGATGTGATGAGCACCGGGTGCTGTGTGTGACTGAGCAAGCACTGACCTCTAAGTGAAACTAATGCTATACTGTACGTTCATCAATTGAATTTAAAGAAAAAAAAATTGAATGAATAACAAATAATAAAAAGGAATTGAATAAAAATCATAACACAAGCCAAATATCTAATATTGAACCAAAAAACCCAAAACTTCAAAAAATCTTTTTTTTAAGGCTTTTAATAAAATTTTTTATTTTTTTTTACAAAAAATCTTTTTAAATTGCTGAAAACATAAAGCAATTCTTTTTCTGGACTAGAAACCTTGATAATTCAAAAAGGCGAGTTACTTATTGCTAATGATGTAAATGAAGAATGAAAATTATGTTCAAAGTTTGTAACATTAAGAGTGAAATGTGTGAAAACATACTTTTTTAAAAACGACAATCAAGTGTAGTTAATCCCATAGTTTAACCAACAGTAATAGTCAATGTGAAAAAATAGCAACTGTTATAAATCAATTGTATGAAAATCAAGCATTTGGAATCTTAGAATTAACCCTCCCCAAAATCATGACAAAAACAAAGCAGAAGGGAATTTGTAGGCCCTCACACTCTTAAAATTGGGGAAAGGGGAGTGTCAAATAGTGTTGTTTATACTGAATTATATCACATTAAACTAAAAACCAATCCATGAATCTATAGCAATATTCATTTAAAAAATAAAAGAGAGAAAACAAAATGCCAACAAATAAATAAATAGAAAAAAATAAAATTAGAATATCACTATACTGCATTGCAAACCCAAATGATAATCATCCACTGGGGCTAAAGCCTTTGGGTGAAAGATAGTGATGCAGTCAAGAACGTTCTCCTCGTCTCAAATTATCAAATTATCACCCCATAGATAACCCACCAATTACAAAAGGGAAGGGGGGAGTTGCAATCTTGGGGTAGACAGATCCATGGACTCTCGCTTAACCAAATGATCAAACTTGTGTCATTGACATGTGCCATCATTAAGATGATGCCATAACTCTATCACTTAGATTTTATTTTACCACTAATGTGTAATGTATTTCTATGATGAGGAAATAAATAAACCCAGAATGCAGGCTATTTTTGCCTGGCCTGATTACAGGAACTTGATTCAGACTTTCAAAACAACACAGTAAAATGAAAAAGAAAAAAATGTGAGCAGACTATTCTTAATCCAAAGTGAATAAAGAGACAAAACAGTTAAATGTAATGTGTAAATCTTGATTTGATTAGATGTGCAGAAAGGGAAAAGCTTCCAACGATATTTTTGGGAAAAGTTGGGGCATTTGAATATAGACTATATACTACATGACTTTTCAAAGTAATGTTGGTAGTCTTATGTATAATGTTACTCTAGCCATGTAAGGTTATGTCAGTCTCAGGAGACACACCACTTGAAAAATGTCTGTGTGTGTGTCTGTAAAAGACACAGAGAAGAAGAAAAACAGTAACAAAAGATCAACAAAATGTGACTTGTTTAAGAATTATATGTTAAATTTATTATTTTTTCTATACCCCTATAGGCTTGAATTTTTCAAAAATCATAGACAAACCATGCAGATAAATACAGTAAAATTCTAGTATAATGTTAACACTATATTTGACAGTATAAATTAAGACATGAAATATTTGAAGTGACTTAAAAATAGTATTATCATAGTTCGAGTATGGCTATAACAATTTATGGTTGTACTGGTTTATATAACTCATTAATGTATGGTTGTGTTGGTTGCAAGTATCTCTTGAAAACTAAAATCAAGATTTTAGAAAAGTGAAGCAAGGTTTCATTCATTATTTATGAAGACTTAACTCATTTACCTAAAAATTTTAAACACAAAATGTAAGAGTTTGAGAACACTTTATTTTGTTGTTATTACTCTAGAGTAGCTGGAGAAAATGTCTGAAATAATATGTGAAATGTTATTTGTTTTATAAAAATTATCTTGAGAGTGCTTGCTTCAGCAGCACATATACTAAAAAACATTCTCTTAAGAAATACCAATATTAAAATTTGCCGGATTTTTGCAAAGACTGCAGTCAGTGTTTTGTTATTCAGAAAGTCTGAAATTTAAGACCAAAAAAATCTCTTCAGTTTGGCAATACTTTAGCCCAATATAAAATCCTCTTCTAAAAAGATTACAGCAGGTTAAAAAATATCATCAAAATCTCTTTTAAAATTTGTCAATTAACTTTATGTTTTCTATTATACATTAAATAGCCAATCATAGAAAATTAAATAACATTTCTGACAAGGTGGTACTGACATAATCCAATTTGCAGGAGTATTTTCACTTTGATGGGCAGACTATAGGGTACCACAGTTTAGACATATGCAGTCTTAGAAACTGTGGGATGGTAATAAACACTTGGAAAAAATTATAGTTCAGCTTTACTAAACGATGTCTAATAGAAGTTTTAATACTTTTTTGGCTTTATAAGAAAGACATATTTCAGTTCGTAGAGCTAACAGGTAATTCAACAGCTGGTAAGAATATTTGAACACATAAAATTAAAAAGAAATTTTGCAAAGCAGTAATGGCTTAGCTAGAACACAAAGAACTGAACTCATAATTTAATTGTGCTATGGGCATCTATACGGACCTTTCTTGTTTAACAGCTCAATGTTGTATCTTAATTTTCTAAATTGGAAGATAGTTTAATTCAGCCAAAGCAGTGGACTTCATTTCAAACAAATGAAAATAATACACATCTGATTTCACTTTAAAAGTAACCTAAAGCAATCCAGGTTTGTATGTAAAAGATATCAAATTGGTATGCAAAAAGTCTTTGAAATAAATTTAATATATCTAGTACTGGGAACCTCAGGTATTAAACACGGAAAAACTTTTTAAAAATCTCATTAAATATTTCTCACCGTGGATCAGAATTTGTTTCTGTTTGATTCTACCTTGAGGTCCTGGAAGAGTGAGCAAGCTAATGTATGAATGACAGGATAATAATAACATTCTATGTCTCTCATCCCCAAGGAACTCAAGTTCTTTGTAGGAATGATCTCATTAATCCTCACAGCATCCCTGCAAGGTAGGTAGGTGAAAAGAACTGTAATAACCACTTTATAAGTGAAAATAGTGGGAAATTTAGCAGTTTCACCAATGAAAAATAAAGTGGTACCTTTTGACTTTGAGTGTAGTCATTATGTATGCTGGACTGCTCCTTTATTAACTGGAATTTGTTTTCATATCATTTAACTCATAAGCAATGTCTTCATTTTAAAAAATCCATCTACATTTCACTAAGTTTTAGTCTTCAATTGTTGCTATATTGAGCAAGAATATTTAAATTTCATTATAGGCGATGTCACTAGACACAGCCATGGAAAATGAACGAGACCCAAAAGGGTACAACCTAACACCAGGTACACAACAGACCAAAAATAAATGTAAGTAAAAGAATATTCCAATAAATCGTCTCACTACACATAATTTTCCAACTCAAATGGCATAGGCATCCACATGGTACAAAAATTATTAAAGTATATCAGATATTTTCGAGCTGAACTCTTTTTATTATTGATTATTAAAATAATAAAATTTATGGTAAAAAGTTTGGAAACCAAAAAATACATAAAGCAACATAAATTATTTAAAAAAATCACTCTTCAGATTATGCTGAGTGAAATAAATCAAGCAGAGAGAGTCAATTATCATATGGTTTCACTTATTTGTGGAGCATAACAAATATCATGGAGGACAAGGGGTGTTAGAGAGGAGAAGGGAGTTGGGGTCAATTGGAAGGGGAGGTGAACCATGAGAGACTGTGGACTCTGAAAAA